>NW_028191003.1:0-39002 GCF_048542155.1 Nylanderia fulva | reverse complement strand
CCGCAAACGGTTGGAAAAATTTTCGCCGCCGGCAAAACACCCCCGCAACGGACTTGGATATTTCCGCTCGCCGGCGAAACACACCCCGGGGGAAACTTGGAAAATTTTCTCGCTCGCCGGCGAAAGCAACACGCCGCGCGGACTTGGGAAATTTTACTCCCGGCAAAAAAACGCCGCGAAGGACTTAAAAAATTTTCTCGCGCCGGCGAAAGCAACACCCGCAAACGGACTTGGAAAAAATTTCTCTTTTGCCCGGCGAAAGAACACGCCGCGAAGGACTTGGGAAAATTTCTCCTCCCCCCGGCGAAAGAAACACCCCGCAGCGAACTTGGAAGAATTTGTCGCTCCCCGGCAAAAGCAACACGCCGCGAGCGAACTTGGGAAAAAAACCCTTGTGGGGCCGGAGTGTCGCCCGCCAAAAAACAACACCCCGCGACAAATTTGGGGTTTAACGGGCGGCGCTGCCCCCGGGAAAGTGCGCCCCCAACGAAGCAACCCCGCAGGCGGGAATCAGGGTTCGATTCGGAGAGGGAGCCTGAGAACGGCTACCACATCCAAGGAAGGCAGCAGGCGCGCAAATTACCCACTCCCGGCACGGGAGGTAGTGACGAAAAATAACGATACGGGACTCATCGAGGCCCCGTAATCGGAATGAGTACTACTTTAAATCCTTTTAACGAGGATCCATTGGAGGGCAAGTCTGGTGCAGCAGCCGCGGTAATTCCAGCTCCAATAGCGTATATTAAAGTTGTTGCGGTTAAAATGAGCTCGTAGTTGAATACTGTTCGCACACAGTCGGTTCACCGCTCGCGGTGTTTAACTATGCGTGATTGTGGGACTGTCCTACCGGTGGGCTTAGCCTCGCGAGGGGCGGCCCAAACTAATATCCGTCGCGCGTGCTCTTTACTGAGTGTCGAGTCGGCCGGTACGTTTACTTTGAACAAATTAGAGTGCTTACAGCAGGCTACCTTCGCCTGAATACTGCGTGCATGGAATAATGGAATAGGACCTCGGTTTCTATTCTATTTGTTGGTTTTCGGAACCCCGAGGTAATGATTAATAGGGACAAGATGGGGGCATTCGTATTGCGACGTTAGAGGTAAATTTTGGATCGTCGCAAGACGGACAGAAGCGAAAGCATTTGCCAAAAATGTTTTCATTAATCAAGAACGAAAGTTAGAGGTTCGAAGGCGATCAGATACCGCCCTAGTTCTAACCATAAACGATGCCAGCTAGCGATCCGCCGAAGTTCCTCCGATGACTCGGCGGGCAGCTTCCGGGAAACCAAAGCTTTTGGGTTCCGGGGGAAGTATGGTTGCAAAGCTGAAACTTAAAGGAATTGACGGAAGGGCACCACCAGGAGTGGAGCCTGCGGCTTAATTTGACTCAACACGGGAAACCTCACCAGGCCCAGACACCGGAAGGATTGACAGATTGATAGCTCTTTCTTGATTCGGTGTGGTGGTGGTGCATGGCCCGTTCTTAGTTGGTGGAGCGATTTGTCTGGTTAATTCCGATAACGAACGAGACTCTAGCCTGCTAATGTTACGTCTCGTGGTCAGGGTCGCGGCTGCGAAAATTTGAATGCAGAGCTCGGCTTTTCCAACGAGACACGATCGCTATTACGGGTACAGCGAATCTATGCGATTCTCCCCGGGGATACTCGCAATCTGAGGTTATTCGCGCTGGAACTGAGGTGATCGGATTATTGCGTGGGATCCTACCTGTGACTCTACTGTAATAAAGATAGCTTCGTCGATTTGCTCTATGCGAAACGTCGTTGGGGTTGCGTAAGTAATCTTCGTACGTAAACTGACAAGCTCGCACAAATCACCGATTTCGCGTGAGGGTAAGTCGGAAGTGCAGACTCCGCAATTTATTCCGTATAGGTGTTCCGCCTACTGATTAGAGTCTGCTTCCGAATCCTTGTCCAAAGTAATTTCGAGACTCTAGGTAAGGTGGAGTACATAAATGCAGGAGCTGCCTTAGGTCTCAAAATGGATGTACCCGACATTCCACTATGTTTATTATTTCCTTAAATTTACTCCTCAAAGCTTATCCTCCACATTCTTTTAGAGCACATTTTTATCTTTATTGAAAATGGACCACTGAATTTACACAAAGTGATCTGGCACTGGCCAACCGTTTGTTTTCTTTCTTCCTATAGCACGCGCCCCCTCAATCAGATTCCTTTTCTCCCATTTTAAGGGGTAAAATTTTCATTCTTAAAAGTACTACCTTTTTTTTTTTTTTTTTTTTTTTTTTTTTTTTCCATCCACCGGAGAGGGAAAATCTTTCGTGTCACACTCACGTGCCCCACCTGTGACAGTGGGCTGGGCACTACGAACACCCTTCGCAGTGTCCCTCAGGGCGGCAGACCCCCTTGGGCCCCCTTAGTGGGGGTATTCACACGGTCCTTCCCCGTGTAAAAAACGCCCTCCCACATGGCTACCGCTCGCCTAGAGGCAACCGTACCCTTTGTGCCTCGTTCCAGGAAAGTATCTACCACCCTCTCAATTGAAATTGTTTTGTGTAGAAGCCAGGAATTCGAAGGGGGATTGCAAGGGAATTACTTTGTGTTAGCTATTAAAATGGATGGAAATGATCAATTTGTTAGTTTTCTATCCACACAAATGAAAAAATAAAATTTTCAGAAAACAACCCCCTGGAAGATAACGCACAACAACGAATTGCCAAACAACCATTTCGAAAGACGGCTATAAAGGTTTAGAAGAACCTGTTTTGATCAGCCCAAAGAACTAAAGAGGAAAAGAGGTTTAGAAATGAAAACTTAAAGGAGATATAACCACGATCCCTTAGAACTAAATGCCATTGTAAGTGCCCACGATAAGAATAACACTAAGAAATTCGGAAGGGGTTTCACTCTAGAGGAGGTAGATAGTGCTGGATTGGACTTCAGGCAAGCAGGAGTTTGGGAAAGCCCCCTGTGATGAGAAAGAAGACCAGTAATAAGGAAGCCTTTGAACAGAATGTTGAGAGGATTAAAACCTATGTTGCAAACTTACATCTACAAAGATCGCAAGGAGGCCAAGAAGTCTGAGGTCCAGCAGCATAAAGGGAATATCATGGCCATACAAAGAAGGAAGAACGCTGTTATGGGCTCCCTTGACATAGCTGAGATTAAGAAACGAAGTAGGATAGTTTGATGTGATAGCTAAGTTGAGGAAGATACAAGAAAAAGGTGGGGACGACTTAAAGGCTGAATTTTAAAGTAAAGATTTGAATTAACTTTCTTTTCGCAATTTTTGATTTTAAACCTTTGGGATAAAAGTGAATTTTTTTTAAACTTGAGGGGTTAGATATGGAAGGAAGTCAGCTTAAATTAGTACTAGTGAATATTTTCATAGACATGGAGAAAGAGCGCCTTTACATTCATATAGTATACGACCCATTGGAAAAATTTACTCTTTGTACTAAGAGGAATGAGGTAACTGAGAATTACCGAAGAAAAAGTAAAGTGCGTAATAGAGTTTGTGAAAGAACGTCTTTAAATACTCAGAAGAAGACATCTTTAACCTTTAACTTTTGTATACCACGTGTTTTGAGGGAAATGTGCACCTGGTCCGTTAACAGCCATGAAAAAAAAGGCTGTATGATTTGGAAGGCGGCATTAGAAAGAATTATGTGCACAGTGGATTTATCCCAGCGGTTTGATTTTGATGAGGTATATTTGGTATCAACTGATTTTCAAAGAACTATGAGACCTTCAATCTCTTGTACGAAGGGCTATTCACACACCTACCCTCTCACAACAATAATTTCATAAAGAAGGGAACTATAGTCGTGAAAGCTTACAGTTTTGGAAGATGTGCTAAGCTGGTGAGGAAAAAAAAAAGATTTAAAAAAAGCTTGAAAGTGGAAAAGGATGAAATGTAGTGAAGGTTGGAACCTATATCAAAGGGAGTTATCCCGAAACTAGACCTAACTCTACTACGGTGTACTCAATATTTTATATTGGTTGCTTGCTGTCTTCTTCCATGTAATAAAGCAATACTTTAAGACTATGTCCTAATATTGCAAGAAAGATCGAGAATTATTCTTTAATCTGTTCTTTTGGATTTGTTAGAAAAGAAGGAGAACCGTATGATTATCAACACAGAGTCAGCTTCTAAAAGATTTTGCATGGTAGAATCACAAATAGATTGTAGATTCGTCCTCTGATAAGAAGAAAGATGTACATCACATCTGCCCGATGTTAGCAATCTATCCCTTCTTATGGCATTTAAGATCCAGGATAGAAGAGGCCCAAATTTGCCCGGTGCTAACATAATCTGTGAACTATCAAGGCACCAGATGATAAGCATATGTCGGGTACATATGATGGTAAGGATAAAATACTACCAGAATGCAAAACCAATTAAATGGGGACAAGAGATATTGTGGAAGGTTTCTGAGTTTCTCAGATATGCGAGAAGTACATACCTACTGATAGGAAGCGATGTGGCCAGTTAAATAAAGTAAGTTGGTAAATCTTTTTTTATTTCGTGTTAGTGAAATACAAAGGTTATCTAGGCGACATACCGGCCCCCAAGAAATTCTTAGCACACAATTGGCTTATCTCAAACAATGTTTTTAATTAATGAAACCTAAAATTTAAGGGAAAACAAACATCGGGAAATAAGATGGATACACTCAAGAATTTCTTTGACTTTAAAACCATAGATTGATCTATATGCGGCTAAGAGGTATTAGAAGAACTGAACGTATAACGTGACAGAAACACGGAGAATAATAAATAGAAACATTAATAGTATATCGAGTGGTATAAATAAATGATGGTATGAGGTTTCACTTTAAATCCTATCAAGTAGGATATTTGATGATTAGAACAATCAGATTGAATATCTCATGAAATATTTTTAAAAAGATTAATTGATCGGAGTATAATTCTTGAACTTTTGGCTTATAGAAAAAAAAAGTTCCATTCTATTCTTCACAAAACCTTACTTCGTGATTAAAAACCCTTTAAAAGGAGGAGAAGATTGTTTGGCTAATAAATCTTCTGAAAGGACTATCAAGAAGATCTGAAGGAATCCAAATTCGTTGATTTGTAAGTATATGGATTCTATCGAATCAATCCATAGGAGTAAGGCACCTACTTTAAATCATAGGAACACGTATCTTTTCATATTTGAAAGGGATCTCACGAAATTGTATATATTAAGGGATCTTTTTACATAGAACATCTACGAGTGTATTGGACGGGTATTAAGGATTTAGACTGGTTAATTACGGAGAGGTTTGTATTATATCTGGTAAACGAATTCTACTGTTTAAAAAACAACTAGAGAAATTAAAATTTCTTATTGGTTTCCCAAATTTAATGGACTATAGCTACTCTTTCTTTGGGATCATCATTGTACACAACACCTGACAGATCAACCGGAAATTTTATACAATTGACGGTACTTAAAGAACAGAAACTAACAAGAGGGGCCGACCAAGGCGAAAAAAAAAGGAAGTGTGGAAGTAAAAGAGGACGGATGGTATAAACACTCCAAAATATCATTCATTTTTTTTTTTCCAGGACTGTGCACAAAAGGATACTCCGAAACGCATCGGATTAGATTAATGGATATCCCACCGCAGTTATATCTAATTACCTAGGTATAGTTGCATCTCTGACCACAAACAACCGGTGGACTGTTAAAAGAGGATGGAAAGTTTAATTTCTTTAAAATGTTCTGTGGAAAGGGGATCGTCTTTTAAAAAATCCCAAGAGTTACATGGATGATTTTTTAAAATGATAAAAAAAAAAAAAATTTATTTGTTACAAAAACCAAAGTGAATAGATGGATAAAAAGCATTTCATTAAAAATAAACTTTGAGTTTTTTGAGTAAATTGGGGTGGAAAAATTTTCTAAAACCCGGACCCACAGGGTAAGATTGCCCTAGGAGGTGCAGTATTTCATTTAGGGAAATTTTTAAACCAGGGGGAAAGGGTTGTTTTTGCAAAAAAATAACACCCCTTTTAAGGCTCTCTAAAAAAAAAAGGTTTTAAAAAAATTAAAACAAATTAATCTCCTTTTCTTTTTAAACCCCATTACCTTTTAAAAACAATTTTAAAAAAAAACAAAAATTTTCTCAAAAGTAAAAAAAGGAAGCAAAACAAAATGTTGAAGAAAAAACTTCTATATAATTTTTTTTTTATAATCATCTATTGGGGGTTATTTTTTAACCCTAACCTTAAGTTTTCTTCAGTTTTCCCCCCGGGGGGTTTATTTCGCCCTGTCCAAAAAAAAAATAAAATTTTTAGATTCCCCCCCCTGTTTATAACATAAATCCCAAAATTTAATTCATTTTCTTTGGGCAAGTTTGGGGTTTCTCTTTTTAGAAAAGAAGGGACTCCCTAATCCCAAAAAAAGAAAAAGGGTTTTTTTAAAGGCATTTCCTAAACCCCCCCCCCTTTCCTTTTGGCCCAAACCCGGTGCTATAGACATGGGGCCCTTTTCTTCCCCAAAACTTTTTAAAACAAATAGTTTCTTTTTTTTGTTTTCCCTTTTAACCAAAGGGTTTAAAAAATTTTCATCAGAAATACCCAGTCTTTTTTTCTTTTCTTTTTTTGGGTTTTTGGGTTTTGGGGGAAAATTGGGGAAATAACCCTCTATCTCTCAAAATTCCTAAACCATTTTTACCATGGGCTCGGGTTTGTTTTTTCCCCCTTCTCACGTCAATGCCCGAAAAACCGTCTTTGACCAAAAGGGGTTTTCGTTAATAGTAAACAGCTTTCCTTTTTTGGCTGGTTTCGGGGGAATTGGGGCATTTTTTTTCAATACTCATAGAAAAAAGAAAAATGAG
This sequence comes from Nylanderia fulva, assembly GCF_048542155.1. Taxonomy (NCBI): domain Eukaryota; kingdom Metazoa; phylum Arthropoda; class Insecta; order Hymenoptera; family Formicidae; genus Nylanderia; species Nylanderia fulva. Next base: position 32,183 of record NW_028191003.1, on the reverse strand, counting down.
CCCCAATGGCTTTTGCAAAAACCAAACCATTGGGAAATCTTTTTGTTTTTTTTCCCAATTTCAATTCTACTTCCCCTCCTTCTCGATTGCTTTTGAGGGTATTAAAAATTTTCAAACCCCTCAGAGTTCTTCTTTTTTAAAAAATTCCTTTGCCAAAAAAAAAAAATTTTTGTTTTCTTTTTTCATTCCCTTTTTTTTTATTTGGGTTTTTCTTTTTTCTTTCTTTTTACTTTTTTTTATTTTAATTAAAAAAGAATTTTTTTGGTATCCCCCCCACACCCCCCCCCGTTGTATTTTCTAAATTCCAATTTTTCCCCGGTATTTTAAAGACTATTTTATTGTTATGTTTTTCCCGTTTGTACCAAGGAGATTCTCTCAAAATCCAAAAAAATTCCCTTTTTGGCTTGGTGGGGGGAGTGGAATTGGAATGGTGTGTAAAATATTTTCAGAAGGAGAGAGTATGAAACAGAAGCTTAAAAAAGGAGCAAGTTGTCATATAGACCACTTTAAATTTTTAAAAAATGGCATCTTTCAATAACTTTTTTGTATTTTTTCAATTTCCCCTCCCCCCTCTCACCCCCCCATGGACCCGGGGTGGAGGAAAAATACAAAAAAAGTTTTAAATTGGGGAATCTCTAAAAAAGAAAAAATCTTTTCTGAAAACAAAGCCTTTTATCCAAAAAGAAATTAAATACAATCAGCAAAGAGGGGATATCTTTTGGGAAAAGGTGGGTTACGGGGGGGGCTTCAAGAAAACTAATAAATCTTGGGTGAATTTCTCAAGGTATCTGGAGATCCTTTCTCATATCCAAAGGGTAAAGGTCTAAGAACCAGGCTTTATAAATTTGTAAACCCTCCCAAAACTGGGGACACACGAGTAAAGATAAACTAGATGGAGCCAAAATGAGATGTACAACAAAGGGTTTATTTCTGGGGGAAATTTTTTGGTTGGGGTTTTTTCTCTTGGGGCCCAAAATCAATCCCAAAAAAATTTTTTCGCTTCTAAAAAAAAGGGTGGAATATGAGAAGGGGTGTTGAGGTGATCAAGAGATGATAGAAAACTTTATGATAAAAGTAACATGGAGATGAAAAAAAAGGGTAAAAAAGGAAATTGATAAATATTATTTTTAAAAATTAAAAAGGGTACAAACACAGCGCAATTGTTTTTTTGGGAAGTAAATACCAAAGAGGGAGATACTTTTCACAATTTGAACATTCTTTGTTCCTTTCTCGGGCTCCCTTTTTTTCTTTGCAACCCCCAAAAAATCTTTTTGGAAATGGAAAAACTCAGGGAACCCCTTTTATTGAGGGGTGGGATTTCTAAATTTTTTAAAAAAAGCTTCTTTTAGAGAACAGATCAAAAGGGCTTAAAAGGGTTTGGGCAATTTCTAAATATTTTGGGGGTCCCATCCTTTTAAAGAATGAGGTGGTAGATCTTTTTCTAGAGATAAAAAAAGGGGGTTTAAAAACCCCCGATTTGATATTTTATAAAAAAAAGTTTTTTAATTTCAAAACCCCCAAATGGAAAGAGTACCAACAACACAAAAGGGGAAAGGTTTAAAGGAGTTTTTGAACTTAATGTCAAAAAAAAAAAAAAAAAACCCTTCATTTTAAAAAAAAAAAAGGCAAGGATGTTTTTAAAATTTTAAAGGTTTTTTGGAGGTGGAAGTTTTTTGGGGGCCCGACCATGACATTTTTAAAAATAAAAGGGAATAGTTGGTGTTGAAAAATCCTAAAAGGAGGGGGGGTACCAAATGGAAAGAGAAAACAAAAATTTGGGGGACCCCAAAGGTTGAAACTCCTTTTAAAAGGGAAAGGAGTGCTACAGATGATTTTATAAAACAATTAGAGGAAAACGGGTAGAACGAATTTTAGGAGAGTTTTTTCTTCGTTTAAAATTTTAAAAATAAAATTTTAAATTTTTTTTGGATTCCCTTTTTTTAATCCCCCCCCAAAAATTTTTTAATAAAAAAAGGGGGCCCGGGGCCCCCCCTTAAAAAAAAAAAAAAAAAAAAAAAATTTGGCTGGGAAATTTCCAAAGATTCTAAACCCGAAAAAAAAAGCCCCTTGGCCCCTTTTATTTTTCCCCCTTCGTCGGGAAACCCCAAGAGAGAAATAAAAAATTTTTGCCCCTTAAGGAGGGTGAAAAAAGGACTGAACAGGGAAAAAAAAAAGTTTGGAAAAATGTGGAAAAATTTAAATGGGGAAAGAAAAAGGGTTGTTGAAATGGGGCCAAGGAAAATTTGGGGGGAAAATACAAAGTAAATATGAAGTTTAAAAATAAACTGACTGATGAGTATAAAGAGGAGATGGAAAAAAAAGAAAAACCAAAAATTTTTGAAAAAAAAAGGGGGAAATAAAGGGGAAAGAAGGGTAAGAGAAGTTTTCTGGGGGCTTATAACATGTTCCCCATCTGCAGATATGCTAAATAAAAGCTGAGGGTGGGAAGATTGACCCCCCCGATCTTATTTGGCAACCCCCCCTCTCAAAAATGGAAAGGAATAAAGTAAAGAAAGAAGAGCAAGTATCAGAAGCTAGCTGAGGAAAAAAAAAAAGGGGGAGGAAAAGCAAAGAAACAAGAAAAAAAAGGAAAAGAAAATTTTAAGGAATGAGAAGAAACCCTTTTTTTAAGAAAAAGTAATTTATTAAACTTTTTAAAAGAAAGCGACCCCGGGGGGGTTAAAAAACCCCCCGAATTTTCGGCTCCGTAGACCGACCCCTTTAAACCATTGGGCTATGGGGGCCCCAAACCCCTCTCCTCGAAATCTGGTCTCCAAAAAAAAAAACAAATTGTAAAAAATCCAAATTTTCCTACTTAAAATTTTTGCATTTTTTTTTTTTTTGTCTTTTTTTCTTTTTTTTTCCCCTTTTTTTTTCTCTTTTTTTCTTTTTTTTTTTTCTTTTTTTTTGCTTTTTTCCCCGTCCTTTTTTCCCCCTTTTTTCCCTTTTTTGTGGTTTTTAAATTTCCTTTTTTTCTTTTTTCTTTTTTTTATTTTTTCCTTTGTTTTTTTTTTCCTTTTTCCTCTTTTTTTTTTTTTCTTTTGTTTTAATCTTCTTTTTTCCTCCAAGATCCCTTCTCCTCTCCTTTTTTTTTACAATTTAAAAAAAGAATGTATCCCTTTAAAAATTTTAGGTTTTGCTTTTTTATTCCCCTGGTTTGCTAATTTTTTCCTCGGGAAAAAAATCTAAAAAAAAAACCCTCTTGTATCCTTTAAAAAACAAACCCCCCCCTTTTTAAAGGGATCTAAAGAATTCCCCCTTTTCAATATATATTTCAATTAGATATCCCTAAATGCCTGTTGGTTGGTAGTATGGTAGTACTTTTTTCCTATCTCTACAAAACAATCTCTACAAAAAAAAAATCATCTACAACAACGCCTCTAATAAAGAATCCCTCACATCATAATAAAAGTAAAGAGCTCATCAAATAGCATACCATAGAAAAAGAAACAACCCTCTCTTCCATTTCGAACCTTACTCTCTACTCTTCGCAGTTCTGTGAATTTAATTTTTAACTATCTTTTTAGATCGCGTAGTTTACTACTACAATCTAGATGTGGTAAATAAATTCTAAAGAACTCTGCTCTGCTAGCTGATCAGTTACTATTCAAAAAATTGTTAACCACCTTTTTTTTTTAGAATTTAGAGCCTTAAAATCCCTCAAAATTTTCTCTCCTTCCTTTTCTCTCCCCAAAGATTGGATCCATACTACTCGAAAATTACAAAACCTCTAACATCAATCTTTCTAGATGTTCAACACCGCTCACGAGTAACTCTAACTAAAATAAACTATACCGATTACTTCGATGGAAATAATTACAATACAACAATACACTTTTTTTAGGTACACAAAAAAAACAACCTCTTCTGTAGAAGAAATACCCTAGAGCTTCCTTTATAAATAAATTTTAAGGGAAACATTACAAAAGAAAAGATTGAGATGTACTCTCACTGAAGTTTGTATCTAGCGAGATAAGAGAATTGCTAAAGCGCTTTTCAATGTTTCCGGTTGTAGAGTAGACTAAAAGAGAGAAAACTTGGATATTTGGTTTAATAACTCTCTTCCAAGACAAAAACTCTAAAAAATCTCTCCTAAGGGGGGGCAAAAACCCTCTTCATAGACCAACAAAACACTATCTCAAAATATCTCTCATCAAACACACAAAATATCTATGTCCCAACGGGGTCAATCCTCTGCTCTCTGCCTCTGACTCTGCGCTTCTCCATCTTCTCGGCAGGACCCAATTGTCTAGTTAGTCCTCCCGGGTGTGCCGAGTATCATCAAATCCACCGAGATCGCTAGTGAAGAGCTTGGAAGAGAAAAAATCTTTATCAAGGACTTCACTTCCTTGCACCTCCATGGTAACGACGGATATCAATATCCAATCTTTGTTGAATTCCTCACAAAATTTTCAAATCACAACTCTTTCTACCTTCTATCTTTTCTATCTCTACCTGGAAGAAAGTCTCCTGTGGGTAACACCACCAAATGCATATTTCCTTTCTGTTAGCAAGCAAGAAGCGCTTTAATATTGGGATGAGATATGCTAGAGTCTTACCACTTTTCCTGTTTCTAGAAACAACCTGTTAACGCACGTCACACCTTTACGAACAAACTTACGTGACGACGCTCTACTTTACCCTCAGAATGTTCGGTACAAAAAACAAACAACACAAACCTCCCTACCCCCCCCCCACAACCCTGTCTTCTTTTTATTGTTTTTTTTCATCTATCACTAAATGTTTGGTATTATTTTATAATTCCAGTTTTTTTGGATACACATGGTTTTAAAAAAGTTAAAATACAAAAAGCCAACCCCGGCCCGGCATTGAATCTTTTGCATTAATGGGTTCCCATTTAGATGTTAAAAAAAAAAATGAGGCTTACAGAGTGAGGTGAAAGAAACCATCTGCCTTTTTCTCTTTCTATTAACTCGCACCCAGTGGGTCAACAAGCAAGGGAATTACTATTGGTGTTTTGCCAGAGCGATTATAAGAGGGTGAGAATATAAGAACTAATAGAGGTAGAGCTTTTAATAAAAAAAAGAATATAAGGAGTGTAAAGGAGGAAGTCCACAATGCTTTAACACGAAAAGATGAAAGAGAAAAGATCACAACCAAAAACTGAACGAAAATAAAAAATTTGAAAGAATTCTTGAGGACTGGAGAGAGTTTGTTAGAAAGGAGCTCCATTGAAAATTTTAGAGTTTCATCAGTTTCATCACATCACCACCCTAAAAAATGGAGAGAGAAAAAGAAGTTGGTTGGTGGCCGTAGGAAAGTGTTAACAACCAGTGCGAGACCAGGCAGAGAAGGACAAGGTTTTGTGTGTAGTTGGAAATATCCAAGCTGACTAAAATGGTTGTCGTAAAATGTGTGGTTGCCTCTGTTGGTATGGATGTGGTACCTTTGGAAGAAAGACACACACAATTTTGAGACAAGATCTAGTACTAGTCACTGTCTTCCTCTGAGAAGGAATGGTCTGTGAGAGGTATCTAAGAATTGTTGAGGAGGTATAAGTACGTCAAACTATGAACAATACCATACAACCTCCTTATGTAGAAAAAAATTTTAGGTTATTAAAGTTAAAAATTACAGCCTTAATTTAGTTAGTTTAAAGTATTAGGGAGTGTGGGCTAAAGAAAAGAATTCAAAAGTTTTTCGAGTGATTTTGAGAGATTCAAAATTCATTCTTACAGAAAGAATTTGAACGGTAGGTCCTGAATGAAATGGGTTTTAAGGAAAAACTTTCTGTTCTGAAAAAACTTTACGGACGGTTTATACATATAATATTATTCGTTAGATTTAAAACAGAGTTCAAAACAAACAAGAAGAAAGGGAAGGGAAAGTAAAAAAACGGTAAGAATGACTGGAGAATACCCGGCATAACATTGGAGATACCCTCTGAGTAGACCAAGAAGAGAAAATGAGGAGAATCAGAAGTTACAAACACTTTGGTTAGTACAAACAACCTTTTGGGTATAAGCCCTTATGGATACCATATGAGAGAGGATATTCCTTTTACCCAAGTCTTGCCATCCGAGGTTCCTTCTAACCTCGCGCTTCTCTACCAAACCGTCCTAATCTACCCTCTATCTAATTCTACCCATCCTTCCACAAACCCTTCCATCCACAAAACAAAGATCTCCACAAAAACACCGCTTCCTTCCATATCCCACCATGATGGGCATGGAGGAGAACAACTTTCCTTTTACAATCCAATCCAAGCTTTTTTGTTAATGGAAGAAGGCAACATATAGAGAAGGGTAAGGCCCAATGTTTTTAGGAGGGTTTAGTGAATTCGAAAAGTGGAACCTAGGAGGTGAGAGATGTACAGACTGCTGCGGGGATTTTAGGTTCAGGCTATGGGGAATGGTAAATATTGCCTCTTCAGTCCCTTGAGAAGAGAGGAGGTCTTTCCTTTTCCAAGGAGACCATCACACCACATGAGATCGGGAGTGAACATCAAGGATTTCCACAGACGGGGGGGGGGAGGTGGATATTTCGTTAATTAATAAAAGGCAATCCGTGGATGGAGATAGAAAAAAGAGAACAAAAAAAACAAATCCATGTGCCTATGGCAATAATACTAAAACAATCATCAGGATCAGAGGGACTTTTTTTACCCAGTATACAAAAATGAATGAACCACTCCATCAAAATCCCCTCGTCCTTGGATTTCATCCAAGTTCAAATAAATCACAAAACGATGGGGTTACTTAGAGAGGACTGTAAAAGAATGCCGTAATGCCGCCATAATGGAAAATCCCAATTTTTTTTCTCCCACACGGTTCTACTAAGCCTACTACACTTTATTTAAAAACAAAAAAAACTCCACACATTTTAAAACGGAGAACCAGTCACACTGCCAAGTAATTTGAGAGGGTTTCTTTCTTTCGTCGTCTTCTCTTTCTTCTTCGTCGTCCTTCTTGAGTGAGGAGGAAGCCAAAGTATAATTAGGAGAACAACAACAGTTCACAACTGAAAGGGTGAAACAACTGAAGGAGGGCCTTATTAATAAGGAATTTGGTTGAACCATTACGGGAAAGACGGTTGATCTACTAAAAGAGTTTAGAAACACTTTTCATAAAATCAAAGAAAAACTTGGAAGGGACAGGAGAGAGTCTATGTTTCCAAAGTGCAGAAAAGGTTCACTAGGACCTAACCAGATGGTAATGATACCATATGGACATTCACAAGAATGAGAACGTACCAGAGGGATTGATTGCTCAGGGACTACTACCACTTCTGTTCTGTTTAATTTTGTTAATAGAAAAATTATTCAAAAATCAAAAAAAATAAAAATACGGATTTTGTAATAGAGTTTTTAAATTGAGAAGATTGCTTCTTCCTGAAATCTCTCCAACCCAAAGGTTTGAAGTGGAAATGATATGTTAGTCTTCCCAACCAAGCACGTAGGTTCTTTCCCTCTGTTGATGGTACTATTTATCCTCGCTCTTTTCTTGCTTTTCTCGTTACCCACATTTTCGTTACACACACTATCCTGTACTGTGAAGATGGTCATTTCACAATATGGCTAATTAAAAAACCCACATATTAAAACCCATTATAAATCTAATAAAATAACCGCTCACCTAAAGCCCCGTACCCCTGTAGCCTCCTCCGGCCCTCGGTCCAAGAAGTAACATTAGATTTAACTACTGTTACAAAAACTTCTAATTGAAGAAACTAATGGTTGAGAGTTCACTACAAACACCGATTTAAATTATATGATAAATATCTTCGGAGTCAAACAGTACAATGTCGCACTACATTGAATGCTATAATGAATTAATTAAAAGACTGAAATTTTGTCATAACTTATGCCAACCAGAACAACGAGGGTTTAGTCACTTACTACTTGGGTATATCGAGAATATATCAAGAAGATATCTTAGTGGTATATAGAATTGATCGAATACAGATATAATTATTAGAGAGATGTCCTAGCATGATGATGTTATTGTAGTATAGATTCCATCTACCAATTGTTAGAAATATCTTAGAATAATTACATTTGACTCAATGTGATCCTAATCACTTCTGTTAGGTTACTTTAAAGATGTAATAATAGTATAGCAAATCGCGTTTATGGTAGGATTTCATTAGAAGATAATATATAAATACCTTATTAACACCCTTACCACCCTCTTTCATATGACTTATCATTCCTCCTTAATACAATGTGACTCAAAAAGAATGATAATATGGAATGGCTCCAATCCTTCTAAACAAACACAAAACCCTTCTAACAAAACCCCAATTTTTACGAAAGAAATTAAAAAGTTGATCTGATTGTCGTTTTTTGTCCATTATGTGGGTAAGAAACAACACTGTCCAAACAGGGGGTGCACTAAGAGACTAGGCCAAAGAATTAACGGACTGAACTATCACTGGCCCCTCTGTATGTAGATCTTCAGCAGAATGTTCGACAGAGGCTCAAACACCCCTTCGTGGGCAGTTGGGGAAACCCAAAAGGAGACGTTATTAAAATAAAAAATGGTCCTGACCAGCAGTGATAATACCCACTGTCTGGAACTGGAATGACCATCCAGACATCTCAACAACTTACCGTGGATGGGAAAGAGCCCAATTATGCGGAGCACATCTGTCGAGAACCAAGGCCAACTTGGGGTAATTGAGATAGACCTGCCAATTGAAGACTCGCTGAGACCGGTTGTTGTTGTGGCTCTTCCACATGTGGACCACTTAACAAGTGGTGCCCAGCAACGAAACGCCGCAGAAATGCACCTGGATTCGAAAATAAGAGGACAAATTTGTAAGGATTACACTCTTGGTAACGACTCTACGAGTTTCTTTTACAAGAGGGATCTACAAAGTGTTTGTTGACAAAAAAAGCCACTCAATTACAAAAACCAACAAGAAAACCAACACACTCTACATTAATCGGTAAAAGAAAGGCTACAAGAGCGAATTTGTTAATTAAATACAGAAGGATCGGGACCTGTCTTTCTTGTGGTTGCTTTGATCCCCATGACATGAGAATAAGTGGGTTCTATATGTGCTACATCCCTGAGGGCCGATGTTTGTAGCATCACATCCCTGTATATCAATCAAACAATCCCCCTTCATATCTTTTAACCCTCTATTCCTTGTCTACAGGATATACAGTTGGTACCCTACCAACAATGTTTTTTTTTTTTCTGATTATATTATATTACCACCGTTTGTTGTGTCCCTCATATGTCCAGCATGACAGATTGCTGTTATAAATAGAAAAAAAATAAATTAAAACACTCCCCTCCCCATTCGCTCGGGTGTGTTCGATGCATACATTTAGTCCTTAGGGACTTAAGACCGAACAGTAGAAGTAGTCAGGAATAGTCCAAAGGAAATAGAGCGCAAAAGGAGCGATTGAGAGAGGATAGGAGAGGCTCCCTCCGTCTCATAAGAAAAAATGAGGAGTCTCCTAGACAGTGCTTCCTAGCCTTTCTCTTGCATGGCCTTATAGTAATGCAAACCAATAGATTTGGTCAACTTCTTTATCTTTACCAGTTTCGTCGTGGCGCGTGTTGTCCTTCTATCTGTTCTCCAATAACAAAAGCAGGACAACCGAACCAAGAAATGGGGGAAAGGGGGGGAAGTCTTCTCCAATAAGGAACCCGAAGGGGAACCACGAAACGCCGTACAATAACAAAGAGTCCGTAAAAATTCTAAAAACAGTTGAGAGACCTACACGAAAAGAATAAAACTTCGTAGGAAGACGTCGGGAGGTGAAGTCAGTGCCTATGGCATATCTCTTAACGCTAAATCAACAATATCGTTCTATATAACATAGCTCATCGGTACAGTGGTCACTATATAGAGATACATTTGACTAATGGTTTATCACTGAATATGATACATAAACTCTTCATGAGCGTTCACGCAGCAATTGAATATTGAGACTGGTTGTATGATAGATAAGAAGGAACTACACGCGAAACTGGTTCTAAAAGTATGACAAATCTTTGGTGCATTATATAAGGCATTCAAGGAATGGCTATATTCATGGTTATAACAGAAAAAAAAAAAAAATCATGTCAATGCTTGGGACTATGAGGGACACAAACGTAAGATCATCAAAAAACATTGTTGGTAGGGTACCACTTATAATGACTTTTAGCACCATTTCAAATAGACATGCGGTTACAACTACGCTCCACACTCGCACATAGCTACGCGTCGATTACACCGTGATTCCTCACATACTCAATAATCGCGCACGTATACGGATGCTAGTTAGTACAGCACCCTTCATTTTCAAACACTCAGCAACATGGATTCTTGCTGATGATCAGATCAGGTGTCACTAGCGCAAGTACAGTCACTCTACAGGAAGCCGGTTTGCAAACTAAATGAAATTGACGGTCGTCACATGCCGGGCAAACACAATCTGAGTCGCGAAAGGACGCGAAGGCAGGAGACGGGTGATAGAAAGAACGTTGTACTCTGGTGTTGGCAGTGTCTGAGTGGATGGATGCGCTGGCAACTATAGCATCTGTAGCATCCTTCAATCAAGAAAACAAAAAAAAATACTAAACAAAAAAAAAAAAAAAAAAAAAAAAATCTAAAGAACCACAAAAAAAAAAAAAAAAAAAAAAAAAAAAAAAAATCTCTTTTCCCACCAAAAACTATGGACAAAAAATAAAATTAAAGTTAAGAAATACAAGTGGCTCAGTGCTTATGTTAAACATACACAGAAGATCTACGCAAAAGAATAAATGTGGCTTAAGATCTACAAGTAAATAAAATACACAACAAATATTGCTAATAAAAAAAAATTAGAATTTTAGATAACAAATATCATGTCATCTTGGAAACACACTAGAACGAAAGAAAAAATAATATACATATACTAAAAACAACAATAATATTAATCAATAATACATATATAACTAAATAATATAATTATAAAAAAATAGAAATAAAATATATAATCTATAATACTATATTAATTCATACCCTTTCTGTACATAACATATGATAAAGTATAAAAAAAGACTCAACTTGACCTCAAAAACAGATCATATATATAAACGCACAAACCCAACCTAACAACACTTATGCAACATACTCATCGTGCAAAATACAATATAAAGACAAAACACATAGAATACCTAAATGGTACATACATCTAACAATAACCAGATACACTGCACACAACTATGTAGAGTTCCTTGAACATCATTTTATGGACATAACACACATCATGATGTTGGTAGAAATTGGGATCAAACACACACATACAATCCAAAAGACACTAAAGCGTACTGACACAGATAAATCATAAAAAAGAAACAATATTTTGCAATACACACTCAACCCTAGAATAGAGACCTACCTCCTACATACACACAAAAAAAAGAAAAAAAAAAAAATAACTCGCTAGAACACCAATAACGAATAATAATAAAGACAACACGAAAACTATAACACACATAGACACAATACACAATACATACTACAGAACTTTCTACGGGGATTCTCGGTAAACCTGCGTCATGTCATTTCCAATCATGAGCCACGTTAGTAAGGTCCCCACATAGCTCCATTCCTCTTACATGTGTCTGATCGGCACGCGTTCATTCTGGGCGTGAGCTGGGCACCAATTGTAGATACTATCGTGGTCCACACATGTAGTGTTTAGAGCCACACCAACCGTCACATACTGCGAGAATACTGTCAACTACAGAGAGCTGACAGTGGCAGTCAAGGTGCCTAGGGATATCGTATGCTTGTGCAACTGCACGATGCAAGTCCTCAGCCACATCCCCTGTGCATCTCATGGAGTATCTCCAGCCCATGGTCAGAGCTCAGCAATAACATACTGTGTGTTCATTGCATTGTTCGACTTTTTTCCGTTTTTATTCTAATCACAAAACACGTTTTACAAATATACATCCTGATTTAATAATGGATCATCGTGTTGCCAGATCAGAGTCACTAGTCCTTACTAGCAGAAAAAAGGCTTATCCCATGTAGAGAATAGAAAGAATGGTAAAGTGTTGTACACACAGAGATATAGGTAAAGATAAAATAGAAACCACGAGGCATTGGTCTGTTTAGCCTATCATCGTCTATTATTGTGGTAAGTGGGTTGGTGCTACTGAAATGTCATCTCACGGCTGTAACCACTTGCGACCATCAGAGTCGCGATATATTCTCTCGTCTTTGTCGTATAAGAGTAATCGCATTGACTACGATCAACGTGCATGCAGTCATCCACAGCTGTGTCCTAATCGATTCTGAGCGCTCATCTGGCAGCCTCCTGCTTCACATGAGACTAGGTGTCTAGTGCCTAGACTGTAACGAGACTGTCTAATTCATCAGACAGAACGCACAGTTACACAATCTACTGTAAAGCTTATTAGCATCTTCTTAATCTCTAACAGATTTAGACAGTGCACTGCCATTTCGATTATCACACCTTGTTACACAAATTGGATGTAGACACTCACTCACATACAAACCGCCTATCATAAAACATATGTTGGCTAAAACATCACTAATAGAAAACCTAAAAAAGAAGCACACAATATAATACTCCACATACATAATAAGAGTAGATATTATTAACACATGATTTATAAAGAATGGTGGACAAGAGTACCTTAACACACACAACAATGTCGACTTGAACAACCGAAACCTAACTTATGTAATAGATAACAATATATGACACAAATAAAATACAACACCACTCGGCTTACACACTTACCGCCAATCATTACAGAGAGCTCAACTCTTTTGATACAGTCATCAGTTCTCGTAATACAGTGCGGCATTTCTAATATCAGAGTCTTTGTGCATCCAATTCATCCAGTGCATCACTATGCTGATGTGCAGCATCTCGCAAATCGTACGAAACTAAACTCTGAGTGTGGAGAAGTGTCTATACATATGTAGGTTTCCTATATACAAGAGTCGTCTTACAGTCATTGTCTTATAAAATCTCTACTCATCCAAAGTCGATACCTATACTATCTTGAATCATCATTGGCAAGATCTCTACCTAGCAATCACGAAACAAGAATAATACGGTGCATCACATCTAGAGTCGATTAATTGTAAAGTCTCGACATCTAAAGATGTTCAGAACCATATCTGTCAGATGCTCTATCGAAATCATCATCATTTCGGTACATCGTCCTTATTATTAATACTTTATCTATCAATTCTTATATACCATAGAATATCCTTCTTTATATATCTCGATATTACCCAAGTGACATGAAACCCTGCTGTTTTGTCTAGTTGGCCTATTTATGCCAATTTCATTCTTTTATATTCATTATATCATTCAATGTAGTGCGACCATTGTACTGTTTGACCCGCACGATATTTATCATATAATAAATCGTTGTATTGAACTCTCCCATTTTCTTCCATCCGAAGTTTTTGTACCATTAAATCTAATGTTCTTCTTGGAACCGATGCCTACAGGGTACGGTTGCTTTAGGTGAGTGGTAAGCCATGTGAAATGACCATCTTCACAGTACAGGAGTGTGTGTCGAAAAGAAGCGGGATGTAGGTATGGGAATAAACAAACAGGGAAGAATGTTGACAGCATTATGCAAATAAGGTTATCACACTGCAACACTCAGTTTTTTTAGGTTTTCTTAACATTCTTGTTTTTTAGATCAGATCTAACGGACATTCTCTTCCTCCTTTTTCGTTCTTACCCACTTTTTCTTCATAAAAATGACTCTTATTACTACCGCTACTTGCTAATTCTTTGAGTTTTTTCAAGTGATTCTTGTTGTCATGAAGAAAGCACTTAATACATCAAAGTATCTATTAATAGAACCCAAGCTTTGGCTAAATTCTGATATGACTCAGCTGTATTCCTCATACTTTCCTTATCCCTAATTTTACATCCTGTTTATTTTCATACCTTTAGGGTCCTTTTGCAGTTCACCCCTATCATATATAAATTGAAATCTATTATTGGCCCCATGATGGTAATTTTAACGATGTACAGTCATCCCAGCGAAAATTCAGACGCGTTCAAAGCCTTTTTTTAATTTCCCCCCCCCCCCCCTTTTTTCCATTAACCAATTGTAATATCCACACTTTCAAGTTTTGTTTCATCAACACATCACTTTCCTAGTAGTACATCTATATCAGATGATGTCAGCAAATTTAAGTTTACTAACTTATTCTGATTAATTCCACTCTTCCTTGGATAACCCTCCCTTAACCCAGTGATGTTAGATACCCACTTCATAGAACAGTCTACATACTCTCCAAAACCACTCCCTGACCCGTCTGAGATGGTTCAAGACGCTGGTTTCGATTATCAGTTACATCTCTATACCACTTGTCGGTTCACACATTTCTTTGATTTCAAGACAACCTGGTTCATTTCCAAAATTGAATTTACCATATTCATTATTCTTCAAATAACAATACATGCTATGAATTGCTTTGTAGGTTCGTCCTGCTTTCAATTTGTCAAGCCTCTTATAGGATCTTCTCTTATTTTCTATTGACGTTATCAACGAAACAGCAAACTATTTACGTAGTGCACCAATTTGATACATAATAAAAGGTATCTCTTGATGGAGATGGGATTACCTTCTTCATCACTTCATACACTACTTGTAAACACAACCTGTGAATACAAACAATTACATGCAGCTCATTTCTCTCCATTATCTTTGTTAATCCAAGGGGAACACGGTTGCAAATTGAATTTTGGGATCTGGTTAGGTATAAGCTTGACCCCCTAAACTCTCATCTTTATTTGAAAAATACTATAACACAAATAAAAATAACTATTAATGCAAAAAAACTAATTTATTCACATAGACTAACATCTTTACGGACGGAGGAATGAGTTTCCAAATGTTATTCTTGTTATCCTTCTCCCAGATTAATTCCCATAAATAAGTCTCAACACTGTCTCACCCTATTCTATGGCCTTATTTGCATTTTCAGTCCATTCATATACCTTCTTCCTGTTTGTATGGACTCCTGTTATTGATCCTTAAAATTTTCGAATGGTCCAACTGTTAGATGTTGAAAATACCGCAGTGTCAAGTCCTAGGTAACCTCGCCACATATCAGTGTTATTCGAGCCTGGTCTTACACATCTCCTTATAAAAGCTTTAAGAGTTTGCTGAAGATCTATCCTCTAATTTTAACCAAGAAATACCCTCCTCGTCGATCTTCTCTACACCACCCAAAACCCATACTCCTTCAACGCTATGCCCCCTGTTGTAGTTTTTCTTCGCCAATTTTCGTCTCATCTATTTTCAACCATCCACTCCTTCCTCCACCAATAATACACTCTTCAAGTTCGAAAGAATCAGTACTAACTGAGCTAAAATATGCATAACAGTTGATAGTGTAGGTTTGCTAAATCCACTAATACGTAATTCAGAGGTAATTGAGACCTTCGTTAACCATGAATATCCTAAAAATAGAATTTTAGAACTGGACGCTTTGTGTCCATTAAAAAAGAACCTTTTTCAGATGAAACAGCCTTCCCTACAACCCTTTCCTTCACATCTAAAAATCTCTTCTCTATACAGCCTCACACAAACCTCCACAGTTCGGGCAACGGCTCTCAGTGTAAAAAATATATTCATCAATTCAAATATGAGAGTGGTATCGCTCTAGCGGGCACTGTTTTCCATTTTTCAAGAGTCAGGGTTAGGGTCAGCTATACTAAACGTCAAGCCCTCATCAGTGATACCCCTTTCAATGCTAGATTTTTATGTCACTCTCAATACTTGAACACCACACATTCCTTCTCTCGCATTAGTTTCACGCATTGTAACTGTCGTCATCCTCCTTCTTCGTCTTCCATCTCCCTACTGTAATATCTTCCAGCAACAGATGCAATTTTGCCAAAACCCACCTCATTTATGCACTCTTTTAGTGCATCTAGGTACACTTGAAATGACTTAGCTCTACATCTACACCGTCGCTATACAATATATGTAGAGTTCATTGCATCTATCTTTTGCAGTTCACAATCAGTGACTTTAGGTGTCTTATGGGACTGGACACCACCATCACCACCAATCTACAGATGAATCTTTACTTTTATGTTTCACTCACTTTTGTATCCCTCATTTCAACCCATTTGTAATTGCAAAAGTGGTTGTACATACAGAGATATGGGTAAGATGACGGATAGAAACACAGTGTTTAGCAACATCGCTTTATTTAATGAATGGTGCTACCCTTCATTGCTGTCACACAACTTATTAGCGAATTTCTCTTAGGTTTAACTTTGAAACAAACGGATTAACCTGCTCAAGAAATTGGGATTCACACCAGTTTAATGTGCAACTCAGCTAACTCTATCTCCCTAGATGAAGTTTATAGTTAACCAACTGTAATTTATGAACAAGATAAAAATCTAAGTTTCTTAGTGTCTATGTATGACAAACAATGAATTACCCTTGTTAATCTCAGAATTTACGACACTCAGATCACTTAACCTCTCTGCTACGTTCTTTGTTTATCCTTTAGACCCCAGGACGAAGGTAATACTTCTCATATGTACCATAGCTCACCTTTTATATAATGTAAAGAGTTAATGTCAGTTCCTTTACACCATCAAGACTATATCTGATGTAAAATTTAAAACCTAAACTTATGTTGTCAGTTTGACAAATAATCCCACCATCATCGTGCACTTGAAGTCAACTGCAGTGCCCTCTATGTGAAGCGGGCCGAATATGGATTAAATTTTACTACTTACCGGCACCCCTGTAAAATAAATTTAAATATTTTAATGAATATTATTATGTTATATCATAATGTATATCTCTCATTGCTTCTAAAAGTCTGTTCCAAAGTATCCACTCTGTGCCATGATTTGTGTTTTGTGTGCAACGGTTTAAGCCAGAGATAGGCTATGTGAAGGATCTGAGCACAGTTAAACGACTCCTAAAAGAAAAGGGTGTGTTTTTCTCTGGCTTACTCAATGTTACATTGTCTTCC
This sequence comes from Nylanderia fulva, assembly GCF_048542155.1. Lineage (NCBI taxonomy): Eukaryota > Metazoa > Arthropoda > Insecta > Hymenoptera > Formicidae > Nylanderia > Nylanderia fulva. The sequence continues at coordinate 15,221 of NW_028191003.1, read as the reverse complement.
ATCACATCTAATGGACTTCTCTCTGTATTCTTATCATTATCTCTGAACACTTTGGGCAGGATAACTCACTATAAAATACATTTCTTGTTGACAAAAACGCTCAGCTTCATCTTTATCAAAGAGAATATTTAATATTGAGAAGATTGGTGGAATTGATGTCATTAAATTTTATTTTACAGGGTGCCGGTAAGTAAGGTAACATTATAACCCGAATAATTTCCTTAAAATAGCTTTTTATTTAATTCTTTTCCCTCTCGGGGATATCTTTCTTTCCTTTCCATCCTTTTTTTCTTTTTTCCGAGTCCCTGGGTAACAAAAATTTTTTATAATTTTATTTCTTAATGTATGTTCCCCTATGGGGCACGACCTCCACCCCTCCTTAAAAATCTAACTACCTTTACATTACACACGTATCTTTTTATCTTTAGATCTACAGTTAGATTTGATTATTTTTTTACTTACCCCAGTACTATGAAACTGTCCCCGCCAGTATGGCTCTATTTTAACTAACCCTTAGACTGGTTTTTTAATCAATACCTCATCTCCTTGTTTGTCTTAAATTTAGTTTTTCTTCCCTTATTTTTTTTAAGTTGTTTTTAACATTTCTTTTTTGTATCTCTCCCGGATTTTTGTCTTTACCACGTTTACCTCTATTCCTAATATATTCAAAATTCCTCTTCCTTTAATAATTTCCGTTGGTGACATCTTTAACGTGCAATGATAGCTTTCATTTAAATGAGGTACTCAATGTTATATCCTACTTCATCTAGATTGATGTTTTTTAGACCTCTCAAACCTCGTTCCTACTGTAGTATTTATTCTTTGCTGCAATGCCATTTCAGTCGGGTAGAGGCATTTGTGAATATTTTGTTTTTATTCCCGTTCCGTTTCCAGTTTTCTAACTTCTTTCCTGTAAATTGACGTCCTTTCTGTAATAGTTTCTTTTGGGAGATCCAATCTTTTAAACCATACATCTTCCATATTGATTCTACTTCCCTTCGAAGTAATTTTTTTAATCGCTCTATCTAAATTAGCCTTGAAAAAGCATCTACCATTGTCAATTAGTGCCATTTTCCTTCCCTTGTTGTAATTCGCTTCCATCAATGGTCCAAAATATCACTACTAGTCTTATATTATGGTCTTCGTTGAGATTACTCCAATTAGTTTTTCCTGCCTTTGAAATTCCCGGGTGTTAACCCTTTGACAAGTGAATGAGATGATTAGAAAATCAGATATGGTTTTCACCCAGGAGAAACATGAGCCAGGTCAGACTCCATGGGGATTCCAAGCTAAATACAGACATTATTTATCAGTATAAACCAACATCAGTGTATAATCCTATGTGAAAACCGCGGAGGTACCCAAGTTACCACAGAAAAATTTATTCTGGGACACAATGCAAATGAAAAGGCAAAGAACGAACTAAAGGACGTTAATATCAAATACAGAGTTTTTTTCTTTTCACTATACCAGGAACAGAAATCACTAGAACAGATCGTTAGTGAGTTACAGATTGGAGGTCAACAAGATTTTAGACAGGATGGTCGTGAGGTTTTAAAGATACCATAAAAATTTGCGGATGGAGTGAAAAAACAGCTTTGCATTATTACCAGGCCTAGTAATAATTCCAGCGTGTCCAAAGAATAATAAATCAAGAAAAAAATGGGGGAAGAGACGAAAGACCCAAGTATAATGGTGGAGGGGTGGACGGAGGTAAGGGGCTAGATCCAGTTGTAGAGTCTAGAATAGCAAAGAAAAAAAAAAAAAAAAGGGAGAAGACAATGGTGAGGGATCGGAAGTAGAGGAAGAGACATGAAGAGAAGAGGGAGAGTGAGTCTAGGAGAAAGAAGGAAAGGGGAGGGAGCGTGGATATGGAAGTATAGACAAGGCCATTAGATATGATTCATGGAAGTGAAGTATCCAAAAGAGTTAAGTACAACATTGTTTAACGATATTAAGAGCATAAGACAGAGGAACTTCTGGTGGATAAAGATTATCTAAAAGATAACAAGACTACCAGGTCTTGCGATAGCTTTAGAAGGATGGAACAAATCTCAACAGATGGAACGATCCGAGTATATTTATTGAAGGGCTAAGTCGAGAAACGCGTCTAAAATGGTAAAGTTAGATAGTTGAGTGGAAAAGATTGTAGATCATATTGAAAGGATGGGAAAGAAATACAAAATTTGTTCAACCATAAAGAACCAAATGAGAAAAAGAGAGAACGTTATGGGAATAGGACCCATGATGATCTAAATATTACCAGTAAAGGAGATCGAAAGATGGGGAAGTGGGTGCACATCATAAAGCACTACTCACATCCGAGAAGATGCATTCATCAGTTTAAAACACGATCGAATAAGAAGGGGGCAGGAGACAGTAAGACTATCTTATTCAAGAACAAGGAGTAAAACTAAACATGATAAGTTATCTGGAGAAATAGGAAGATCAAAGAATAAAATTCTGATTATACTGTTGCTCAAAGTAACTATATCAGTAAGCATTTGAGCAATCAGTATAATGGAAAAGCAGCGAGATGGAGGAATTTCCGAAGAAAGTTACTTCGCAAATGAATTAATGGAGAACTATTAGGGAGATTCACCTGAATTTCAACTTAATGACTTGAAAATATTGTCTATCAGAAAGAATTTAAGTGTAAAGATTTGACCGAAGGAGGATTATTTTTGGATTATCATTCCTTAACAGAAACAAAGTAAAAATTGACTTCAAATACTACACTTGACCATAGAAACAGATTTTAAATTTGCAGAGATAGAATGGGAAGATAATCCGACGAAACCTTGACAGAAAAGGTTAAGTGATAAAGGAAAAAGAAAGAGGACATCCAAGGACAATTAAATAATTGTTGTTGGATTCGTGAGAGATAGTTCACTACTAGGAGAAATTAAATGTCAACTTTTGGAAATTAAACCTGACAATTACAAGGAGATCTCTAGTAACATACCCAATTACCTATCGATTGATTTCAGAGGTAAATCAGAAATTGAAAGATTGTTGAATCTAGGAAATTATTAGGAATTGTTTCTAGATATGGATGCCCCATCCCTTTCCAATACTCAAAGAAATGGTAAAGTAAGGTTAGTTTGTAACTTCGAAAATTAAATAAATACCGGAACGGACACATTTCCCTTCCAAATATTCCGGATCAGTTGAAAACCATTAAAGGACGAATATTTAGTCAATTAGATCTCAACATGGATGATTATCAATATAACCCTTGAAGAACAGGATCAGGAAAATACGGCATTTGTAACACCTACAGGTCACTATGGTTTTTGGATTTCCCATTTGGATATCCAATGCACCTCGTAGTTTTCAAAGAGTTTTGACCAAATTGTTATCACATCTATAATTTGTAAGAATTTTTTAGATGATATATTCATCTTAGTGATATTACGAATCTCACCTACAACAACTACTAGGTGTTAGAAATAATAATCATCCATAATGTAACTTCCTCAATCTCGTATAAATGTAAATTTTTTTCAGAAAGAAGTACTTATTTGGGAAAATTATCTCTGAAGAAAGGATTGAACTTCTGTGGAAAATTTGGATAGATAAGGAAAATTAATACCACCGGCTTAGAAAAGAACTCTTAAGTAGTATTAGGATTCTAAACTGGTTTTAGACCTTTATAAGGAAATCTTAGTTCGAGGTTAGCATCCCCCGCTCTTACGAAAAAACTAATAAAGATCGAAAACTTACTTGGTCACTAGGAGATAACCGAATTTGATAGAAAGAAATCTTAATGGAAATACAAGACAAAGATTTTTACATTATCCTGATTATGCTATGCCATTTGAATTGTGATACGGATGCTTCAGAAGAGGGTTTCGGAAGTATTTTACATAAAAAAGGGAAATAATAGGTTGTTGGGCAAAAATTATCTGATGTCCAAAGAAGGTACACAGTAATGAGAAAAGATTTTTAAGTATTTTGAATCCTCAAGTCTTTAAACCTTATTTTTTTAATTCTAAGATCATTATAAGAACCCGTCATCTAAATAACGTAATAATACTAATATTCAAAATAACCGATAAAAAAAGATGAAATTTTGTTAAAAGAATTCAATTAGTGTTATATATCAAGAAGTAAAAAGAATAACTGCAGATTTTTTTTCGTTTATCCCAGATACAGAAAGGACAAAACCGGATAGTACACTAATATCAAAGAAGGATATAATCGAACTACAGAAGAAATTACCAGGTGAAAAGTGGAAAAGATTGTTTAAGGGAAAAATTTGAAGATTGGAAGAAGGAAGGGTTTAAAAATTATAATAACGGGAAAGGGGAAAAAAATAAAATTTCCCAGGGGAAAAAGGCAGGAATTCTTAAAAAAAAATCATGATTTTCTCTCACACCCAGGAAAAGGGTTAACCTAAAATAAACCAAAAATTTATGTTGCAAAGGTTTGAGGAGACTAATAAAAAAAAATTTTTAAGAAAATTGTGATGGTTGCATAATGAATAAACCTAAAGGAACACATTGGGAAAGCAAAAGGGACTTTGTACTCAAAACCCCTTTTAAAAATTTTCCGATATATTTGTCCATTGAGTACAGAAGAATGTTGGAAAAGAAGGGAAAGGGAAAGGGGGGGTTATTTTTTTAAAACCATAAGACATTTGCCTAGATGGAGCGAAGTTTTTCCTTTTAAAGAATCGACTCGCAAGAGCAATCATGTTTTTTATAAAAAGAAAAGGTTTCATGTCCCCCAAGACTTTCCCTGTCGCCCAAAGGGGAACAGTATGTCCAGAGAATTTAGTGATTCCTACATCGAAAGGAATCCACATTTAATATAATGCGATAATCCAACGTTTAATGGAAAAACCCACGGATAATAAAGTTGTGGAAAGGGTAAAAAGATGCTATCAAAAAACTTCTTTTGAGGAAGTTGTAGGGAATTAACATAGCATTTAAAAATTCATCAGGAATCAATTTAAGCCCTTATGAATTATTCCCTCAAAAAATTTGCTAGACCCTCTATAGAAACTAAGAAACCCTATTAGTGAAGCTGGGCAACGCCCAAGAAAATTAGGTGAACTCAATAACAGAATAAAGAAAGGGAAGAAGCTAACATTTAAATAAAAAAAGGAAAATTTTTGGGAAAAGAAATTTTATAAAAAAAGAACTTGACCTTATGGATTGGACCCTTCAAAGTAATACAAATATCCGCTAATGGAAATGTTTGATAAAACTGATAACATTAAGTCTTACAAGGAAAACATTAAACATTTTTCCTTGATACAAGGAGGGAAGATGGGGGTGGTTATAAACCCACCACAATACAAGAATATGGGGATGAAAAAATAAAGCCCCTTCTAAGTTAAAGGGATTTGTCCCTGTGCCAACTGATCTGCTAATCAGTAAAAAATTTTCATCATGATCTTAACAGTGATAAAGAATCAGTTTTTTGTCTATTTATGGAAGTGAAACTTCCATATTGGGATGATGCAAAACTATATAAGAAGGCTGGAGAAAAAAGGGTATGAAGGAGATGATGAGAAAAATCAAAATATGGTTTCACCCAGGAGAAACATGACCAGTCAAATCCCATGGGGATTCCAAAGCATAAATAAAGACATTATTTATCAGTATAAACCACATCATTGTTAATCACTATTGTGAAAACCCGGGGTACCCAAAGGTACCACACTCGTCTATAATAAATTTATCCAATAACTTTCTTATTCCATCAACTCTAAAATTAAAGAAGACAAGTGTATCCGTACTCAAATTCTACCTTCGTATGAAAAAATATGTGGTTCAAAGAACTCGTCAGTGATACCCTTTTCATAGCTAGATTTTATTTAATCTTCAATACTGATTTCCAAATTCCTATTTCCTCTACATTTCATCGCATTGTAACTTTCGTCATTCTTCCTTCTTCGTTTCCATCCAACGTAATAACTTCCAGCAATAATGCAACTCGGCCCAAAACCCACCTCACTTATGCACTTTTAGTGCCTCTATAACCCTGAAATGACCTAGGCTCTACATCCCCACCGTCCCGCTATACAATGTATGGGGAAAGGATTCCTCACATCTTCCTTTTCAGTTTCACATCAGTGATTTAGTGGTCATATGGGAATGAACAGCCATCACTCATCAATCCCATCAATGATCCTTTCTTTTTTTTCAATCTAACCCTGTCTGGGTGGTCCCCCATCCCCCTTCACATAACTTTGTTTAAATCCAGTTTATACTCTGATCAATTTACTCTTCCACCCCTATTGTAGTATAACCTGTTCGTTTCCCCTCTGACCCGGGGGAAAGTCCCACATACTCACCATGTGCATGGATCAAAAACTGGGAAGGTTTTGCTGAGTGTGTATCCCGGATATTTTTTGGCTTTTAATGTCATCCTCATCACATACCCTTATCATCTGGTTCCAAACCCCTCAAATATCACAGACACCTTTTTTTTCATTGATTGTTCTACTTTTTTGCGTTTTTTTCTATTTACAAAACACGTTTTACAATATACTCCGATTTAATAAAGTGAATCATCGTGTTTTTAGACAGAGTCCAAGTCCTTACTAGCAGAAAAAAAAGGCTTGATTATATATGGGAAAAAGAAATGGTAAATGTTGTACAAAGGATATAGGGAAGATAAAAATAGAAACACAGTGTTTTGCAACTATAGCTTTATTTATGAATGGTGCTACACTTATTGCTGACACACATAACGATATTTTCTGGGTTTACCCTTAAATAACGGTAACTTGCCCAACGTAAACAGATCTAAATCTTTCCAAAGTATAACCGTAACCCCTACTCAAATTTAGATGAACCATATTTTAAAACTGTTTTTCTACAGACAATTTTTAAACACATTTTTCCCCAAGTTCCCACAGATTACAAACCATGAATCATCCTTGGGGTTACTCAGAATTTTCGACACTCACTAAATCAACCTCCTTGTAACATTGTTGGCTATCTTTTGACCCCAAGAGAAAGGCGTGATCTCCCCCCCCCCCCATATAGGATAGTTTACTTGTAATTATCCAAAGAAGTTAGTGGAAGATCCTTTACATCATCTAAGATGGTGAAATATGAAATTCTAAAACCTAAACTTAGTGTTGTCAGATTTGACAAATAATCCAACGCATCCTTGTTATCTTTCAAGTCAAGCCTTTCATATCTCTAGATTCATGATCACTAATCTTTCAAGTTTTTCTAATTTAGTTATAGCCTTTAGATCTTCCAAAGTGAGATAACTATTGGAAGACCATTTATCAAGTTCTATAACAAGAGAACTGAGAGTCTTTGTAATTCTACCATCCACCTTAAATATCTTTTGGCATTGGGAGATCAAACATATTGATGATGGTAAGCTCTTCTAGTTTTTTAAAGTCTGACACAAATGAAATATGCTCAAGATGTTGAGAATTACTCGAAGCCCTTGTAGAAAATTCAACACTCAGTTTTTTTAGCTTCTTTTTTAACCTTTTGTTTTTCAGTATCAGATCTAACGGACATTCTATCCCCTTATCTGTAGCTGTTTTTTATCCACTCCTTCATGAAAAGAAATCTACGTCACTTATCTTTATTCCAATTCTTCGAGTCTTTCCAGGAGAGGTAGTCTCCAGGTGAAAAAAAAAAAATTCCAAGAAACTACTGCTGTCATTGAAGAAAGCACTTAAAACATCAAAGTATTCGAAATATAATCCAAGCTTTGTTAAATACGGATATGACTTAGCTAGTATTCTCAGACTCTCCTTATCCCTAATTTCAAATTTTGTTAGTTTCAATACTTGAGGGTATTCTGCAGATTACAGTTATTATATAAATTGATAATCTATTATCTCACTATAGTACATTTCACTGATGTAAAGTTCATCCAGCGAAAACTCAGACAACTTTTCAAAGATGTCTTTTTTTATAGACTTAACTGTAACATCCAACACTTTCAAGCTTTGTTTCAACACATCACTTTTTACTATTACATCTATATCAGACAATGTAGTAAATTTAAGTTTAACTAGCTTAAATCTAGATATGTATTTCAACCCTTCCTCTGATAGTTCACTCTCCCTTACTTCAAGTGAGTTTAGATATTCTATTTCGTAGAACAGTCTAAATAGTCTCCAAAACCTACGTCCTGACTTCTTGAGATGACCAAGACGTGTGGTTCGATTATCAATTTGTTACCACTCTCCTCAACTTCTAACATACTTTGCACATTTCCTACATCCATGGCCTCCATAATTTTTTTTGAATAGCACTCTCGGTGGAAATTTTGATGTGAAATACTTTTCCATTGTCTCATCGGATTAATTTACTTACTTACCGGCACCCCTGTAAAATAAAATTTAAATATTTTTAATGAATATTATTATGTTATATCATAATGTATATCTCTCATTGCTTCTAAAAGTCTGTTCCAAAGTATCCACTCTGTGCCAGGTTTGTGTTTGTGTGCAACGGTTAAGCCAGAGATAGGCAATGTGAAGGATCTGAGCACAGTTTAAACGACTCCTAAAGAAAAGGGTGTGTTTTTCTCTGGCTTATCTCAATGTTACATTGTCTTCCATCACATCTAATGATCTCCTCTCTGTATTTCTTATCATTATCTCTGAACACTTTGGGCAGGATAACTCACTATAAAATACATTTCTTGTTGACAAAAACGCTTCAGCTTCATCTTTATCGAAGAGAATATTTAATATTGAGAAGATTGGTGGAATTGATGTCATTAAATTTTATTTTACAGGGGTGCCGGTAAGTAAGTAAATTATAACCGTCTCATCGGATATATCAACGTTTTCACTTATCTTTTCTAGTGCATTTATCAATGAAGTTAATGAAACTTTGGATAAACTCATGGGATTGCATTTCTTACCACTTCCACACACTACTTGTAACACAACTGCTAATGCACACAACACATTGCAGATCATTTCTCTTCTCATTATCTTGTTAGGGGGTTTTTTTATGAGGCCCATGAGGTACTCTCAGTGGAGGACACCCCCTATACAATCTTATTTAGGATTAAATTTAACCTATTTACCAGCACCCTGTAAAATAAAATTTAATGGTGTCAATCCCACCAATCTCTTCAATATAAAGCTTCTCTTTGATAAAGACGAAGCTGAGGCATTTTTATCGAGTAGAAATGTGTTTTATGGCAAGAAATGTAGAGAGGAGATCATTAAATGTGGTGGAAGAATGGGTAACACTGAGATAAGCCAGAAGACACACTTTTTGAAAGTCGTTTTAAACTGTGCTCAGATCCTAGACATGGCTTATCCTTGGCTTAATCGGTGTGTATTCAAACACAAATTATGCACAGAGCGGATACTTGGAATAGACTTTGGAAGCAATGAGATATATAGTATGATATATCTCAATAATATTCACTAAAATCACTAAATTTTATTTTACAAGGGTGCTGGAAAATAAGTAGATTAAACCATATAAGGATAGAACACAGTGTTTAGCAACTATAGCTTTATTTAATGAGTGGGGTACACTTCATTGCTGTAACACACCATTAACGAATATTCTCTTGGTTTAACTTTAAATAACCGGGTTAACCTGCCAACGACATTAGATATACATCTTTCAATGTGTAACTCGTCTAACTCTATCTTAAGCTTAGATGATTTGGTAAGAGAGTAGGTTTGTACCGGAGGGAAAATAAAAATATAAAAAGTAGTGGAAACATCAAAAACATAACTTAATAACAGTTCAAAGAATCTCCACCTTGTTTCCCCTGAATAACTCTTTCTAACAAGGAACTTCATCCAATAACTCTGGAGATGTTTAATTTGCTATAACATTTTCGTCTTTAAACTTTTTAAACTGACTCCAAAGGTTTTCAATATTTGCGTGTGCGTTCCAGTTTCAGGATTCACAAAATTAGATTTGTGATTAACATTATGATATACTGATTATTCTCACAGAAATATTTAACATAAGATGCAAATTGATCGGTATGCACAGTTGTTCCCGGTAGTATATGAGCCTCTATCAAACTTCCAAGTGTGCTTGCAGTCTTGTTCGGTATCACGTTTACGAAAAATTGCTTTGTTTGTATGTCAATTCCACCAAACACCCAGATTTTGATTTCGATTTCTTCCAACATTATATTTTTCTCTTCCCAAAACAACATTCATCAAGCTGTACAACATGACCCGGGCCTCCAAGCTTAACTGGCAATTTCTTAACTTTCTCACTCAATTTATTTTGAATTTCTAACACCAGGTTATTATTGTTTTCTGATTCAATTGCAAGATTTCAGAAATTATCCCATTTTCAATATTTAAAGAAAACAAAAAATCAATCGTATAAGCTTGACTAGATCAACATTTGTCTTTAAATTTGACATGAAGAAATGGATTCTCTTTGTTTTATTACAGTAACTACATCTTAAATCGATGTATTTAACCACCAGCCTTCTCTTTTTCACCATTCTCCCACAAATACAACGAACAAGATACATCTTATTAGCACCAAAGAAACACAAATCTTCTATGATTTAATTTCATTTCTTTTGAGCATTTTGAAGAGTTTCTCAATGTTTATCCACATTTTTTTATTTTCCCTCCGGTACAAACTTACACTCTCATCTAACACACAGTGTAAGCACGGGAAGAGTGTTAAAGGTAGATACACAGTTGTTGTTTTACCTTTTCACGATGACAACGAGGTACTGGATACACACACGATTATTACCCGGGTAGGGCAATTGACTTGGTCTGGAGATTGGTCACAGAAGTAGTGTAGAGATGGCTGTAGAAAATGTTAGAGGAGTTACTAGAAGTTTATTTTATAGGTGTCAGGACCAGAGAAGTTGGACGTTCTCTGCACTGGATTCAGTAATTCTAGAGAAGTTAAGACAACCAGACTGCAGCTCTTCTTCGGATTGTATGGAATTACTTGGAGTGAGTTGTATTTCTCCAGAGTGTTGTGTGGTACTTCTATGCTAGCACCTCCACTTAACAGCGAAATAATGGTTTCCATGTCTTTCGTGTCAAGTTTGCACAATTCGCAAGAAGGCTTTTATTATCCTTGAATAAGGCAATAGATACTTCAGACTTTCATATTCACAAAATTCAATTCATTTCACACAATGTGTGGGTCTATTGGTGATATGTCATTGACTACTTCGACTTCACATGAGTCTATTGTTGATATGTCATCGACTAGTCCACATTCATACATAATGGTTGTAGCTTAGTACAACGTGACAAAGACATGAAATGATTGATATCTAAAGAAATGTTGAAAAGATTCAGATAAAGCAAACTGATGGTATATGTCACCTAACGGTGTCATGAGAATGACTAATATCATTCTCAAGCCTACAAATAGGCTTAAAGGTTTTAAATAAAACTAACGCTTACGAATAAAATTACATCTTATAAATATGCCCAGAAGAAAAGAGGAGTATGACGATGGTACTAAGGGAAGCTTAGGCCACATTGGCGACGCCCACTCTGAGAACAACAATCAGTTTGATGAACTGATGGGCTTCTTTAAGAAAAACATGGCATTCTTAGCTGGAAACATTAACAAATTCTCTACCTACGATGGAAAGATAAAAGGAACTAAAGCGGAAGAGTGGTTAACACAATTTTCACCCTTCACATCCGAATGGAGTGATAAAATGGCTTTAGCTCAAATCTCTAATCATTTAGTTGGAAAAGCAAAGGATTGGTTCGAAAGTGTTAGAGGAGATGAAGTAAAAAGTTTCGAAGAATTTGAAGTTCAATTTAGAAGGATATTCTGTGAACCAAAAGAAGCTTATAATATTCAACTAATAAAGTTGGCGGGTAAATATGTTCCACATGAATTATTTAGCCATTTTTCTAAACTAAAAAAGATTTGGAAACAATGCAAAATATCCTTTAATGAAGTTTATGATGAAATTTTAAACAATTATACAGGATGGATTGAGAATGAACTAGAAGGTGCGATAAATTTTGATGATTTGATAAATAGATCTTTGATAATTGAGAAAAAATAACAGAAATTGATAGATAGAAAAGAGAAAATGAAGAGAAGAGACACAAAAAAGTTCAACTTGATGATAAAGATAAACCTCAACCAGCAGAAAGAAAAGATACTAAAACAAGTGCTGCAGTAGTTCCAAAAAAGACAATAGAATGTTCTATATGTTCAAAGGATCATTATGCCAATAAATGTCCCAATAGAAGGAGACGATATAATTTTGCAAATTCGCGAGAAGGAGATAATACGAGTGTTCAAATACAAAGTATCACAACACAAAAGCCTTTAATAGAATGTTTTAAAGAACAACCTGGGAATCATCTCGAAACACTATTTGAAGTTGCAACTTAATAATAAAGATTATTTTGTTAGACTTGATACAGGAGCAGATAGATTTTATTTAAACAAAGAAATCGCTATAAATAATGGTTTTATTTTGGAAAACAAAGGTTCTAGCATTGAAGTCATACAAGCTCTTAGTAAAAATATGTGGAAGAAGTTACAACCAAATGTTTAATAGAAATAAATGGAAAATCAATATCTCTTGGGGCAACAATTATGGAGGATCTTAATGAGGAGAACATTTTTGGTCATAATACACTTGTGAGCTTAGGAATTGATTTATCTTATCAAGAACAAGTAGTGAAAATCTACCCGAACATAAAAATTCCATTTTCTGAATGTATTAAACCAAGCATTATAGCTACTGAATCAATATCACTGAAACCAAAAGAGTTAAAAATGATTTCTGTGGAAAATAAATTACCATTAGTTTGTATAAAAAATAATCATCGTAATCTATATTTTAACAATGATATGGTATTATCAGAAGGAATTACCAAAATACCAGTTGTTAATAAAGAAAATAAACGTATTCTTATTCAAAAGATACACCTATAGGTGATGCTATCCCACTAATTGAGAATATCATAAAAGATGATTCCACGAATACGACTACAATCCCAAGTTCTGATGTTGAAAAGAAAGATAAGAAAATTCAAAAAATTATCAAATGGTATGAGAAAGGAATAAAAAAGAGAAAAGGTTTACCAGCTCTTGGAATGACCCATAAAATTGTGTTATCCAAAGATATTACCATTATACATTAGGAGTTATCCAATGGATAATAATAAAAAGAAAATTGTTGAAGAAGTACAATCGTTAATAAAAGAAAATAAAGTAAAATATAGTAAGTAGTCCCTGGAATTTCACTAATCTTAGTAAAGAAAGCAAATGATAAATGGAGAATGTGTATAGATTTCAGAAAATTGAACGAAAATACAATAAAAGAAACTACACCTCCTCCATTGATCGAAGAATGTCTAGATTCGTTGGCTGAAGCAAAAATCTTTAGCACATTGGATTTAAAAAACGGATATCTTCAAATTGAATTGGATAAGAATTCCAGAAATATACCACATTTCTACTGCAACAGGCAAATTTGAGTTTACAAAAATGCCTTTTGGACTTTCTAACGCACCATCGACGTTCCAGCGATTCATGAATACAATATTGAATATTTATTGAAAATCTGTATTGCTTACATGGACGATATTATTATTTTTTCTACCTCTTATAAACAACATTTAATTGACATAAAAAAGGTACTTTCAATCTTGTTAAACCATAATTTGATAATAAATTGGGAAAAATCAAGACTTTGTGCGTCGGAAATATCTTATTTAGGTTATACAATTTCAGATGGAAAGGTATGCATTGACATTAAAAGATTTGATGGGATTAAAGGAAAACCAATTCCGGATTCTTTAAAGAAACTTCACACAATTCTAGGTTACTTTAGTTATTATGGTTTTTAAAAATTTCTCAAAAACAACAAAAATTTTATTCGATATGATTAATAAAAAGTCGAATTCAACAAGAAAAAATCAGAAGAAATAGTTCAGAAAATTCTAGATGATTTGACAAGTTCAAATGCGTTTTCTTTACCCGATATGAAACAACCTTTCACAATTGAATCAGATGCTTCTCAATTCGCAATAGGTGCAGTCTTATTACAAAAGAGTAATAATGAAGAAAGAGTCATCAAATATGCAGTAGAGCTTTAACAGAAATTAATTATTCAGTGACGGACAAGGAATTTACAGCAATGTTATTTGGTATAAAATATTTTAAAACATATCTACATGAAAACTTCACGGTGAGAGTAGATCATCTTCCATTGAAATATATAAGAGATATAAAAAAGGCTTCCAATTGAATAGCACGTGGTATTATGTATCTTTCGGGTTTTGAATTTGATATTGAATACAAACGAGGTAAATATAATGCAGTGGCAGATACACTTTCAAGAACATGTCTCGCTTTAAATTCTACACCTGAGAATAAGGATGAACAAGAAAGAATCAAACGATCTGTAGCCGAGAACCATAAAATCATTGGACATGGAGGCATTCATGCCACGTATCTATTTTGTAAAGATAGGATAAAACAAAGAAATTTATTCCAGTTAGTTGAAGAAGTTATTGAAAATTGTAAAACATGTACTCTATTCAAGAACAAGGACAAATTTCAAATTTATTCTACTAAAGCAGTGAAAACTTTAGAAATGATAGGAATAGATGTGATTGGCCCTCTGGCAGTAACAAAGAAAGGAAATAAATATATTGTTATTTGTACTGATTATGGAACCAGATGGACAGAAACTAAAGGTATACCAAAGAAATCAGCCAAGATAATTGAAAGTTTATATTAAACAGAATAACATTGAATTTTGGACCACCATGATAAAGTGTGATCAAGGAAAAGAATTTATGAATCAAATGGTTAAAAAGTTATCTAGAATATTTCAAATCAGGTTGAGTTATTCTACACCCTATCATCCAGAAGCGAACGGTCTCGTAGAACGAACCAACGAATGTATTATTCTGAAACTAAGCAAAGTGATATCCACTAGCATAAACAATTGGGATGATTTTCTTCAGTTAAGTACATTTTGTTACAACATTTCACCAATAGAAAAGTTGAAGTTCTCTCCATATGAATTACTTTATGGCAAATCGCCTGAATTTGATTATAAGAACAATGATGTGAAAATAATATGAGTCTAAAGAATACATTGGAATCATTGAAAGGAGAATTAAAAGATCTGATGAAATTTCAGAAACTTAAAAGAGAAAAGATTGATGAAACGTTAGAAGATAATTTTAAAAAAAGAAAAGAGAAAGTTGAAAAGGAAAATTTTACAAAGAAAGATGCTAATGATTTAGAAATGATTTAGTATTAGTT
>NW_028191002.1:37500-39034 GCF_048542155.1 Nylanderia fulva | reverse complement strand
GGACAGGCTGATCGAAGAGCCACCACGATTATTCTCTCTCTCTCGTCCGAGAGAAGAGACCACGATGGTTGAACAAGAAGCGCGTTTCTTCGCGAACGCAAAAATTTCGAACGATTACCCTGAACGGTGGATCACTTGGCTCGTGGGTCGTTGAAAAACGCAGCTAATTGCGCGTCAACTTGTGAACTGCAGGACACATGAACATCGACATTTCGAACGCACATTGCGGTCCACGGATACAATTCCCGGACCACGCCTGGCTGAGGGTCGTTTTAGTACCCCTAAACTGCTTGCGCCCGAAAAGCGCGCACGGCCACGACGCGGGCGACCAGAGAATTGCGCGCGCGTCGCCTGTGCCCTGTGCAACGCTTACAATGGTCGTACGAGCGATCGTTGGACGTTCGCCCGAGGTGTCTGTACCGCGCCGACCGGCCGCGGTGCAAATCCTGGCGTCGTCTGAAATGACACACCGAAATAATAATAATAATAATGAGGAGGAGAAGCGCACAAGCGTGTAAAACGTTGGCGAACGCGCGCCCAGAGAATGCTGCGCGAATTAAGAGGGGGAGCGTGTTTGTGTATCCAAGTCGTGCGTGTACGCGAGAGCCGAGGAGAAATGGGATGAGAGTAAGAGCGCGCGCAAAGGGAGCAACAAACGGCCAAAAAAGGGTCAGGACGGTGAATGGCACCGCTTTCCCTAGAGCGGCGCGTGCGTCGTTGTCTCCTGAAAGTAGGTAGCGCTTGTCTCACCGTCTCTCCTCACCGTACATCACACAGACTGACCGGACTGCTCTCGCACTCTGTGCCGCGTCTCTCGGTGCGATAGCGCTCGCGCGTCTTATGCCGAGGCGCCCTTGCCCGCACACATAACGATATTACGGAGAAATATACGGCGCGTCGTCGTCCGGCGGAGAGAGCATTCGTAATCCTTTACCTCTTTACGGAGAAGGGTTTTGAATCGCAAGCCGACCGCGTGTCCGAGTCCACGAAATTTTCGTAAAGCGAAAGAAGGGGACCGGCGCGCCGCGTCGTGTACTCGTCGAATCGATTCCGCCCGAATTTCGTATATAAAAGAGAAGGGAGAGCCGAGAATCTCGAACCCCGCGATATATCGTCTCCATTACCACCAACGAGTGTGTGTGCAGTTAGCGCCCCGGCGATTTGCCTTCTCGCGTATTTCGTGTGCTGCTGCTGCTGCTCTCTCGTTCAACGCTCTCTCTCTCTCCCTCTTATTAATATATATTATAGAGGAGAGACGACGATGAGCGACGCGGAGGAGGCAAACGGCTACGAAAACTCACTATGCGACGACCTCAGAGCTGGCGAGATTACCCGCTGAATTTAAGCATATTATTAAGCGGAGGAAAAGAAACTAACCAGGATTTCCTTAGTAGCGGCGAGCGAACAGGAAAGAGCCCAGCACCGAATCCCGCAGTTCCGCCGCAGGGAAATGTGGTGTTTGGGAGGATCCGCTTATCCCGAGGTGCCGCGTCGCGTCCAAGTCCATCTTGAATGGAGCCACTTACCCGTAGAG
>NW_028191002.1:30000-32500 GCF_048542155.1 Nylanderia fulva | reverse complement strand
ATCCCTGTCCTACCAACACCAAGTTCCGCCTTCCCGGAGACCCATCACATTTCCGCTCGCCTCCCTCATGCTGCGGTTTGATGGCAGGGGAGCAGGGGTCTCTGTCTGCGTCTGATGGGCCCCGCGCCTCCCGGTTTTTGACCCGGGGGCGTGGGGACCAAAGGGCGACTTCTTTTCTTTTCAGGAACATCATCATCGGTATCCTCGTCGTTGCTCCGGTCGTTTCGTTTCGCTTTACTTTGTCTCGTTCGTTTGTTTGCTTTGGGTGGAATGCCGATGAATAGGTAGGCGTTTCCTAACAATGGCGCTCGTCTTAATGTTAAGGTGTTAGGTACCGTGCCGAGGGCATGAATGGTCGCGTAGACGGTAAGATCGCGGCCGCTAACGGTCCGCCCGGGATATCTGCCGCCCTCCCGGTGTACTTAGGCTTGGTGGCGTAGTGGTGGCTCTGCGTCGCTTGACCCCCTCTTCCACCGCACTCGTGAGAACAAAATGAGTATTTACAATTCTTTGGTGAGGAGGAGTGCCCGCCTGGCAAATCGCTTCCTGTCGGGTGGGACAGTAGCCCAGGAAGCACATAGTGGCTGCGGCCTTCGTGCTGTCCGAGTTGAACTAGCTAGATGCGACGCGACCGCGAGAAAGCCCAGGCCGATGTTCATCAACCGGCTGGAACCGAACGTAGATATAAGGAAAAACCGCGGAAAAAACCACGA
Source organism: Nylanderia fulva (assembly GCF_048542155.1). Classification (NCBI taxonomy): domain Eukaryota; kingdom Metazoa; phylum Arthropoda; class Insecta; order Hymenoptera; family Formicidae; genus Nylanderia; species Nylanderia fulva. The sequence continues at coordinate 31,787 of NW_028191002.1, read as the reverse complement.
GAATAGAGCAGGGATTAGCACCGCGATTAGCTCCGTGATTAGTTCCGCGACCAGCGCCGTAAATAACGCTGAAATTAGCTCCGCGAACCCCCTAGAACCCCAACCCCACACTCATAAACTATCGGATCGAGCCGGGCCGCTCCAAAGCGCGGCAAGCTCCTCTTCTTCTACTTCGACCGGAAATTTCTCACTGGCGACCACGGGGGTGAGAATCCTGCAGCTGAACATGAGACGTTCGGCTAATGTCACGGGAGAGGTGCGTCAGCTCGTCGTCGAAAAGCGACTTGACATCTTGTTATTGCAGGAACCATGTGTCAGGAAGCGGGACACGGGTCACACCTTCGTTGGGCTAGGGTTGGGAATGAGAGTGGCCGCCGTGCGTTCACAGCGCCCGTGGGCAGCGGTGGCAGCCTGTAACTCTCAATTCCAGCTGTTGTTTATCTCGCAGCTTAGCACAGCTCATTGTGTCTGTGCAGAAGTGCAAGCACCTGGCTTCTCCTTCTATGTGGCTTCGTGCTACTTTCAGTACTGCGAAGAAATAGAGAAGCACCTCAGGCACCTCAAAATGGTGTTTCATTCGCTGAGGGGGAAGAGATTGATAGTTGCGATAGATGCCAATGCCCGATCGCCGCTGTGGGGTCCCCAGGAGGCGGACGAAAGAGGTGCGAAAGTCGAAGACCTCATCCGGGCATCTGGCATAGAGGTGGTCAACGATGCTGGCCAGAAACCCACCTTTTGGACGGCAAGAGGTTCATCATATATCGATGTGACCTTGGCGTCGCCCTCCATGACCCGGTTCATCAGGAAATGGAAGGTACGGGACAATTGGACAACCAGCGACCACAACTCCATCGACATCAGGCTCAGAGTGCCGAAGGGGCGGGACGCCGGGGGTGCCGCGAACATGAGGTTCGACACCCGTCGGGCCGACTGGGAACGGTTTTCCGGGACTCTCGCTGATCTTTCAGAGTCCATGCTGGAGGCGCTCGAGTTGAGGTCGGCGGAGGAAGTAGAGAAAATGGCCGAAAAGCTCGCAGTTGTCCTTAGCGAGGCATGCAAGGCCTCAATGCCAAGAAAAAGGCATTTTAGAAAGTCCAACCCGTGGTGGACTAGGGAGCTAACAATCTTCAAGAAAAGGCTATACAGGTTGAGACGTGGCCTGCAGAAGGAACATGGCCAGCCCTCATACGTGGAAAAACTGTCGGAGTACCGCTCTTCTTTGCGGCTGTATGGCAGAAATTTAAAAAAGGCAAAGATCGATAGTTGGCGGGAATTCGTAACATCTCATGGAAATTTAGAACCTTGGGGCTTCGTTTATAAGCAACAAGCGGAGAAACTCCGAGTAGAAAGAGTGCTCAGCACACTCAGGCATGGCGAATCTTCAACCATGACTCTAGAGGAAACAGCCAACTGTCTTCTTAAAGTACACGTCCCCGATGACCGAGTTGCGAGCGATACACCGGAACAAAGCGTATTACGGGCTAACGCGTACACGCCACCTGAGACACCGGACGCCTCCCATTTCACGGTGGTAGAAACGATAAGATTAGCGAAGACTCTCAAAAACAATAAAGCGCCGGGAACCGACCTCGTGGAAGTTAGCGTATTAAAAGCAGCGTTGAAAGTGATTCCCGGCCAGATCACTAAACTGTTTAACGGGTGCCTAGAGTGGGGCGTCTTTCCCTCCACCTGGAAGATTGGCTCGTTGCGGGCCTTGCTGAAGGGAGAGGACAAGGACGAAAGGGACCCGAAATCCTATAGACCAATTTGTCTCCTCTCTGTGGTAG
>NW_028191002.1:0-25000 GCF_048542155.1 Nylanderia fulva | reverse complement strand
GGCGCGTGCCGCCGGAGGTGTCGCCCGCCAACAAAAGCAACACGCCGCGATCGTACTTGGGTTACGGGCGGCGCGTGCCGCCGGAGGTGTCGCCCGCTAATCAAGGCAACACGCCGCTATCGGGCCTGGAAAAATTTCTCGCTCGCCGGCGAGAGCAACGCGCCGCGAGCGAACTTGCGCCTGTTCCCGAGTTCTCGCTTGTACCGCTAACGAGCGAGCTAAATGAGATTAATTAAATGAGGATGCATCGGAAAGTTTATTCGTGCAAACACTCCGGCTTCGCTTATCGGCATCCTGCCTGCATTCGTCCACGTATCGGTCGTAGAATCTCGAAGATTGTGCATCCGACGAGTGGTAGCCGGGAATTAGCAGATATCGTAATAATCGTGTCGCGCGGTCGTGCGGAGCGTCGAAAAGTACGAAACCTTTGTCCGAAACGTATTTCCGTATCGTAGCATTATCTCCTCGTAGCGGCGCTACTCGCCGTCAAGTGCCCCGGAGGTACCGCCGGCGGGCGACGGACTTGGTGAAATCATTCGGTCGTCCGGAGGTGTCGCCCGTCCCGGAGGTGCCGTCCGTCCCCAAGTTGACGCCGGCCGTTATGTGGTGCCGCACGTATAATCACGCCCGTAACGAGCCGTCTCGGTTGCCGCGCGCGTGATTTCGCATCGGGCGAGTGTTCCGTACCGTAATCGCGGTCACCGCAGCTTGCGTGTTGCGTATGTTTGCACGTGGGTTTGAGAGACACGTTTCGAGTTAGTAATCGGACAGCGCCCTCATGTCGAGCGAGCGCCGAATAGTAAGTAACTTTTGTCCGAAACGTTTTTACGTAGCTCTCCTCGTTGCGGCGCCGTAAATCGTCGTTAAGTGTTCCGGAGGTACCGCCGGCGGTCGTCTGACTTCGAGAGATCATTCAGTCGTCCGGAGGTACCGCCTGTCCCGGAGGTGTCGCCGGTCGGCCGTGGTTCCCGGAGGTGTCGCCCGGCCCGGAGGTGTCGCCCGGCCCGGAGGTGTCGCCGGTCGGTCGTGGTTCCCGGAGGTGTTGCCCGGCCCGGAGGTGCCGCCGGTCGGCCGTGGTTCCCGGAGGTGTCGCCCGGCCCGGAGGTGTCGCCGGTCGGCCGTGGTTCCCGGAGGTGTCGCCCGGCCCGGAGGTGCCGCTCGACCCGGAGGTGCCGCCCGGCCCGGAGGTGCCGCCCGGCCCGGAGGTACCGTTGGTGCTTATACCTTATTGTCCCGGCATTTCGTTTGTTTCCTTCTTAATTAATGCTAATTATCGTTGTTTGACATTCGCCATACGGCTATCGTGGTAATATTTTATCGTACAATAGGACTTTTCGATCGTTCGCTCTCCGCGACAATGTCTCGATTGAACGCGCCTTTTGGCGCTCGCGCTCGCATACGGCCGTGCGTAGGACCGTGCGTCGCCGACCGCCTGGCCGGCCGGTTGGGTACTATAAAAGATACGTCGCGCTCGGCGCGTCGAACGAGTCGAGCGAGTCCGGACGAGTCGTAAACGTACTTTCTCGAGTCTCTCGCCACTCCGGCGTGTTTTGACCGCTCTCCGTACCGTCGCCGACAGCTTGGCCGGTCGGTTGGGTACTATAAAAGGGTAGGAGAGATTAATATTGTACGTGTCGCGCTCTCGACGTTGACAAACGAAGAATCGCCCGAACGGGTCGAGAACGGATTTTGTCGAGTCGCGACTCTGACACGGAGAGAACATTTATATAAAATGTTTGATTTGGAAACCACGAATATATAAAATAATATACGATCGTCGCAGAACGCGCCGCCGCCAAGTCTTCTCATGCTTGGAGGTTGCGTGTCTCGCGAGAACGTACGTTCGACTCTCGCGTCGTCTCGTATTCCTCTTCGCCGGGAATTACGGTGCGGCTCTTCTCGTTCGTCGCCGAACGCGCGCAAAATTAACGCACACTTATTTATTACGAGCACAGCATTGCTACGAGTCGGTGTCGCAAGACCGAATGGCTCTTATGTGGCGCGCACGCCTCTAGTGTGTTGGCCGCGCGGTTCCCTCTCGTTTCGTACGCAGCAGCGGAATCGTCGCGCTTACCGAGCATCTACTCCACGGATACGAGTTTGCGGGAAGAGTTGCTTCTTCCCGCTCGCTTTGTACGCCGTAGCGAAATCTTATTGCTGGTCGTGTGCGGTTAAACGCGTACGAACCAGACAGAACAGTCCTCGACGTCTAAGCATCGCCATCGTCGATCTAGCGTCAGGGTGAATCGCGCGGTCTCTCGAGACTGCGCATCATAACATTTGGGAGAATAAGAACACGAGTATTTTGATCTTGTGGATTTTTGAACGAAGAGGAGGAGGAAGAAGAGGAGAGGCGGCGGCGTCGGGGGTTTACTCTCGCCTCCGTCGTTCTCTCGTACGCTTTACATAATAGCGTTAAGCACAGCAGAGTGTCGCCGACCGGCTGAGCAAGACCGGCGGCAAATAAAATGGCACATACGAGCGTGTCGCGCGCGCGTCGGTGTTTCGGCATCAAACGCGCGCGCGCGCGAAAAAGAGCTAGCGACGAGTCTTCGGGCTCGCTCGCGAGTTACTCCCTTGCGAGTAACCGAACACGAAGCTCCCTGGTTGATCCTGCCAGTAGTCATATGCTTGTCTCAAAGATTATAAATGTAATTTATTTAATTACATTTTTATTTTTTAAATAATACATATATACGTTCCAAAAAATATAAACCATATTATTATATATGTACGTGTGTGTGGGTGTATAACTATCATTTAATACACATTCACGTTAAATCACATCATTTAATCATATTTAATAACTATATCACTAACATATATAATTAATACTTATAATAAATCATTTTTAAAGTAATTTTTTTTAAATTCTAGTTATCACTTTATCAGAATTATGAAAAAAAATTGATACAATTGTTAGAAAACTTAAATGTGCATAACTTTTTAATATATAGGCATTAATAAAATAAACATAGTGATTGTTAATTTTTTATGCTACAGCTACGCATAAAAGTACTAAAATACTTAGAACTTTGAATTACTTTAATATTCAACTGTATATATTATTATAACTTTTCTCGTTTTATACTATATTTAAAAAATAATATTTAATAATTACTTTATTGCACTTACAACTATGCATATGTATTTAATACTGTAACCATTTAAATAATAAAATATATATATAATTACTGTGTATGAAATTAATACATTCAAAATAAAAAAAGTACATATGCAAAAATAAACTCTATAAAATCTATAAATAAACGTAATAATAATAAACTGTGCAATAAACGTAATAATAAACGTTCAAATATTTTATTTATTATATATTAAAATTATTATATTTAATAACCTGTCCTTTTCTTGTTTAGATCTCCTCATTTTCGCATCTCTTTTTTTGTTCTTCCTTTTTCCTAAAAAGAAATATGTGATTGTTATACATAGGTGCAATAAGTCAATTCTGCAATAAATATTCTATACAAAAATAACAATAAGTTCTTAAATGTTGTATTTAATTTAAAAAAACTAATACACGCAATAATGAACAGATAGTGCATGTGTTCACCCTCTTTAAAATCAGTTTCTTATAAAAATAAAAAGTTTGAGATAAGATGATAAAATAGTTAAATTGAGGTATATTATATATGTAAAAGAAAATTCGGAGTAATTCCTTTTAAGTGCAGCTCTGCTACACCTTCGGAGACAGAGTGAGCGAGGATCACATTGTCGTGTTTATTATTGTCAATTCCCATCTAGTAGCAACCAGTGGGTGAGAGACACGTGAAAGCATTTAGGATTGTGTAGGAAAGAGCATTGCTTTCGATTCTTGTTTTATAGGTTAGGGGTTATGATAATTTGTATAATTGTTAATTGTCTCTATCATTGTTACTAATAAATCTTGTTTTATAGGCATCGAACGGCTTAATTTCTTTGCACGATTCTAAAATTCGATAAGAGTTGAGTATCACTCTTACAAATCGAAAGCTGGAGCTCAATAACAAACGAAGGATGACGGATTATACAAAACTTCGCTTCTATGTGAACGTTGAGGAATCAACAGACAAGAAAACGAATGTATACAAGATGAAATGGCTTCAACCAGTTGGGACTGAATTCTACTATGAAATGCCATTAGAATTACAAAACCTAAGCAATCATCCTGAGATTTGTGCAATACAGAAGGTAAAGACCGTTACATCATCGATTAAGACTCGTGGAGCTTATCGTACGTTTACACTTGCTTTACCGCCGGAGATAGTGAAACTATATATCGACGATGACGGAGATATGATGTATAAAGGAGTTTATTTACAAGAAACGACAACACCTCAATACGAAATAAAAACGACGAGGAAAGGAAAGGAAGAGGACATACCGGCGCTACTACAACAAATAGTGTCTGCAACACAAAAAGGAACACAGCCAGAATCAACACCGAAGAAAAATTTAAGGAAAATACGCGAGGACTTCGTACTAGAGAATTTCGATGGAAAAAATTTTCCAATTGCAAGCTGGTTTCAAACGTTTGAAAAAGAATGCGCGCGATGTCAGGTTACATCAGACGAAGATAAGATTTTAATATTACGTTTATTCTTAGATGGGACAGCTAAGGATTGGTTCTCGTCAAAAATAGTTACAATAGGTTTAGATGTAGAATTCGAGATATGGAGAAAAGTATTTCTAGATAGTTTCCGCGAAACAGGCTGGCGCAAACATAGAGAGGCATATTCTTTCCGTTATATAGGCGGCAGTTTAGTGGATTATGCCTTACGAAAAGAGAACTTATTAGTTAATATTCGAAACAATTTCCCGGTAGACATATTGATTGATTTAATTGTAACAGATTTACCAATAATGATACAGGATAGATTAGAAAAAACGAAGATTGCATCAACAGAGGATTTGTTAACGGAATTGCGGAAATTAGAGAATTTAGTACAAAAAAAGAAAACACCCGCTCACGCAAATGCTTCTAAGAATAGTGATCAGAAGAATCAAACACAATCACCCATCACAACAAATATAGAAAGAAAACCTTGTTCATATTGCGAAAAAAAAGGCTTTCCAGGAAGATTTCATCCCGAGGCACTATGCAGAGTAAAACAAAAAGAACAGACTGAACCGAAGAATATCAAGACGGTAAATAATGTGGCAGTCCAAGATGCGCTGAATGAAACCATAACCGACCAAAAAAACTAAATCTGCTGCCGCTGATAACGCTAGAAGTATTTCTGAATAATAACAAGATTCAAGGAATTTACGATTCAGGAGCGAATATAACTCTTCTAAATTCGAAGATTATTGAGAAAATGGGTCTGACTACACGAGAAGACAGAAATACTTTTAAAACTGTCAGTGGCAGAAAAGATTTTGCAGGTAGATTATCTGCTAGAATGAGAATTCATAAGATAGAAAAAACGGTGGAGGTTTTTGTTGTTGAAGATGAGAACTTTGGGTATGATATCCTACTCGGTCTCGACACAATCAAGAACTTCGGTCTGAAACAAGATTACGACCTTAAGATTTACCAGAAAAGAAATTTGAAAAATAAAGAAGAGGAAATAGAAAATTTTGACACCAAGGTAGAAAATCAAGAAAATCTAGTAAACTTTAATGAAGGTATCCCGGTTGAGCAATTTGAAGCAAAACTAGATCACCTATCCGAAGAAAGAAAAAGAAATATTGAAAACTTGATTAACAAATACGAAACAGTCCTTGCCAAAAATAAATTTGATGTTGGCCAAGTAAAGGACCATGAGGCACATGTAAAACTTTTGGAACACAAATTTGTAGCAAAAAAACCATATCGTTGCTCTATACCAGATCAGAAGGAAATAGAATATCAGATAAATGAATTATTAAAAGCAGGATTGATTGAAGAATCATGCTCCCCTTTTGCGTCCCCCGTCACCCTGGCATACAAACGGGAAGAAAAAACTAAAACAAGAATGTGCATTGACTTTCGGGAGTTAAACAAATTGCTTATCTCAGAGCCTCAACCATTTCCTCTAATAGAGGAAATCATAGCTAAAACTCGAGACTCGGAATGGTTCTCTGCATTAGATATAAATTCTGCTTTCTGGGCTATTCCATTACGTGCCAAAGACAAATACAAGACCGCATTTGTAACTCAAGATGGCCACTGGCAGTGGAAATGTTTGCCCTTCGGTTTAAAGACATCGCCTGCAATATTTCAACGTATACTAAGCAACCTCATCCGAAGAAATAATCTGAGCACCTTTTGCATGAACTACATTGACGATATCCTTATTTTCTCTAAATCTTTTGAGGAACATATGGAACATTTGGAAAAACTATTGAAGGCTATTTGCAAAGAAGGTTTCCGATTAAAATTCATCAAATGCAAATTCGCAAAGAACGAGGTAAAGTACCTCGGCCATGTAATATCAAGGAATACCGTACGTCCACTGAAAGATAATTTGAAATCAATTCAAGAATTTCCAATACCAGACACTCGAAAGAAAATTCGTCAATTTCTGGGGAAGATAAATTTCTATCATAAATATATTCCAGACTCGGCACGACTGTTGGAACCACTACAAAACTTACTCAGAAAAGATATTCAATTTACTTGGTCAAAAGAGTGCCAAAAAGCATTTACGAAAGCTAAGGACTTACTGTGTTCTCAACCGATATTAGCGATTTTCGATTCAAACGCACCGACGATTATCTATACGGATGCTAGTATAGAAGGAATAGGAGCGGTACTAAAGCAGAAACAACCAGACGGTGAATTAAAACCTGTTGCCTTTTTCTCAAAGAAGTTAAATAAATACCAGAAGAAAAAGAAAGCTATATTTTTAGAATGTCTCGCCATAAAAGAAGCTATAAAATATTGGCAGTATTGGCTGATTGGAAAGAAATTTGTGATTATAACTGACCATAAACCACTTGAAGGTCAGAGTATTCGATCAAGAACAGATGAAGAGCTAGGGGACATGATGTATTTCCTGTCCCAATTTGATTTTGAAATTAAATACGAACCCGGAAAAAGCAATATAGAAGCAGATTGTCTTTCACGTAACCCTGTTCTCTCTAATCTAGATAATTCAGAAGAACATATAAAAACGGTAAACTTCGTCACTATCGACCATATAAAACGAGATCAATCAACAAATGAAGACTTAGAAAAGAATCCAAAAAAGATCTTGGTCGAAAATGGAATATTTTACAAATTAAATAGAAATAGAAAACGGATAATAATCTCAGAAGAATTCGGGAAACAATTAATTTTACGAATCCATAAAGAGTATGGACACATTTGTAAAAATAAGATTATGGAAAAGCTAAGACACTCTTATTATCTACGGAATATAGACAAAATAACAAAACAAATATGTGAGCGCTGTGAAATTTGCTGCAAAAACAAAACCCGAAGTAGGCAGTACGGTCTTCTATCCAAACTCGGCCCACCAAGAGAGCCATTTGAAATTGTTTCTTTGGACACAATCGGAGGATTCGCCGGAAACAGATCGACAAAAAGATACCTACACCTTCTAATAGATCACTTTACTAGATATGCATTTATACTAACATCAAAAAATCAGACGTCGGAAGATTTCATAAAATTGCTGGAAAGAATTCAAGATAAACACCAAATAAAAACACTGCTTACTGACCAATACAGCGGAATCAACTCGAACTCATTGAAGAACTATTTAAAAAACCAGAACATAAATTTAATTTTTACGGCGGTAAACTGCCCATTCTCAAACGGACTAAACGAACGACTCAATCAAACTCTGGTGAACCGGATCCGATGTAAAATTAATGAAACGAAGTCCCGAGCCTGGTCAAAAATAGCAACAGAATGCACAGACCAGTATAATCGAACAGAACATTCAGTGACCGGATTCAGCCCGGAATACTTATTATTTGGGAAAACTGATTCTGTAGTCCCAGAGGAATTATCAGCAAAAAGAAACTTGAGTGAAGATAGAGAAATAGCATATAAAAATTCTTTAAGGAACCATGAATACAATAAGTCAAGGTATGATAAAAACCGAAGAAATTTTAATCTCAATGTTAACGATTTAGTTTATGTCGAAAATGGATCCAAACTAAATAGAGGAAAACTGGACGAATTTAGACTTGGGCCTTTCCCGATAGTTTGCAAGATTTCGAACACTATATTTGAAGTAGACTCTGGACACAGGAAAAAAGAGTCGAACTATTACCATATCTCAAAACTTCTTCCATATACCGGACTGGACGATCTTCAATGACCTCCATGAGCACCGTTCTCTTTCTTCCCGCCTTGGCGGGGGGGATGTAAAAGAAAATTCGGAGTAATTCCTTTTAAGTGCAGCTCTGCTACACCTTCGGAGACAGAGTGAGCGAGGATCACATTGTCGTGTTTATTATTGTCAATTCCCATTTAGTAGCAACCAGTGAGTGAGAGACACGTGAAAGCATTTAGGATTGTGTAGGAAAGAGCATTGCTTTCGATTCTTGTTTTATAGGTTAGGGGTTATGATAATTTGTATAATTGTTAATTGTCTCTATCATTGTTACTAATAAATCTTGTTTTATAGGCATCGAACGGCTTAATTTCTTTGCACGATTCTAAAATTCGATAAGAGTTGAGTATCACTCTTACATATATAACTTACAAATCTCGGTCAAATCTCTGCTTGGCTAAAATTAGCCATCTTGCAATTATATCCTCAACTTCCTTATTTGTTAAATTGGTTCTTGAAGTTCGCGCAGCATCTAACAACAAGTTTAAACAGATATGTGTGGTTATAGATTATATAAAAATTTAAAGCGACTTAATTTTATATATATATATATATATATATATATGTATATATGTATATATACTATTCAAAATTATTTTATATTCCTATGATTACATATTATTGAATAATGATATTAGAGTTCTAATAGCATCATCCAATATAACCATGCATAGAATGCTATATATAAAGTGTCAAAAATATGTCAATAAAAACATTTCTGTGATTAAATATTTATATACTTACTTATGATACATATAGTAATGCGAAGATTTTTAAAGGCATTTTTCAATTTTGCACCAGCCCAACTATATTCCATTGCTAATTTATTTGTTAAAATATGTTTCATCATGTACGAAATCACATCATGATGATCCTTACCTCCTAAAAAGCTCAATTGTCTTGTCTAAAAATATAAAATAATTTAATTAATATTAGTTTATGATCTAAAAATATCAAAATAATAAACATTTGTTTTTCTCTTATAAAAAAAGTTAACATTACTTTTCTTTTAACTTCTTTAAAATTATTTAACATTATATAAATAAATAAATATGTCCAAAATATTGCTTTTTATAAGACATTTCAATAAAATGTTTCTAATCGTAAGTATAAAATGATAATATTTTGTATATACCATTTCTGCAGCAACACATTTGTTTTTTAATTGATTATCAATTCTCTGTAATTGTTCTACGGTATCTGCTGGCAAATCGAAATCATAATGTTCATTTTTTTTTAAATCCGTTTCCTCATTTTTTCTTATGTGATTATCCAACTTTATTAAACGTTCATCAATTGTTGTAAGATTTAACAATACTGCATTTAGTTTCCTGATAATTAAATTATGAAAATCTGCAAAAATAATTGACACATATTATTGTATATCTACTCATTGTCAGATTATATAAATATTACGAATTATATACCATTTTAAATATATGTTTACAGTGATATAAATAAAAAAAACTTTAATAATATATATATATATATATATAGGTAAGCTTTTACAAAAATTTAAAATTAATAACAGATATATTTTTACCTACATCAATCTCAGCATTACAAGTATCGGATGTAGATATTGTATCTGAATTTTGTGGAACAAGGTCATCTTTATTTGCTGTTCGATGTTCTTGTGAACTTATAGATTTACTATATGTAACTGCAGACTTTTTAGACTGAATATTAATTATTTTTTCATTACTTATTTGTATCGGAGGCTTAGTTATTTTCTTATAATTTTTTATCAGTGGTTTTTTATTTCATAAGTCATTTTGCTTTTATTTAAATCGTTTGATATATTAGAAGCTTCATCTAAATCATTGCTTGTGTCAGTTCTATCTGAATTATCAGAAGAACTTGAAATTTTTTTTACTCGATTCATTTTCTTATCACCTTGTATTAATGGTGTCTTTATTTCACAGATTTTGCTCTTATTTATTGTTAAAGCTTTTGGTGTATTAGGAAAATTATCTAACTCTAAATCATTGCGAGTTTTTAATTTATTGATGCTTGTGTCGCTTGTATCAGAATTATCAGGAGATGAACCTGTATTTTTTTTTGCTCGTTGATATCTCGATTTTTTGAGGTTATTTCCATCATCACCATCTATATCGGATATTTGTTCAGCTAATTTAAGTTTGTCTATAGCTTTATCATATGTATCTAAAACGTATAAAATTTTTGAATATTAAAAATTAGATTTTTGTTTTTATATATTTTATAATCAAATATCACTTAAAATTTAAATTTTAATATATACTTTTAATACATATATATTATAATTTTAATTTATATAATTTTTGATAAAAAAATAAAATACATTTTTTATATTACTAACCGCTGCTACCAAAAATACGGATTATTTTATATAATTGCCAATCATCAGAAGGAAATATTCTTTTCATAATTGCTTTATTTATCTTAATTTGACTTGTGATCTTAATTTGATTATGATGGCCATTTACATTCCTTATTATTTTCAGTTAACCATTCAGAAGGAACAATTTGTAAACCATCTTCGAACTCCACAATATTATACGCCATAATAACTGTAAATAAAAATTGATCAGCATTGAAATTATAAATAATCTATGATGTAAATAATATGATAAAAATGTGACGATAATAATAATAATAATAATAATAATAATAATATTTGCAATTTATATTAGAGTATTATAATTACGTTTAATTATTTAATTACAAATGCAAATTAATATTAAACATGTATTATTCAGTTGTGTGTAACATCGGAAATATAATATAATTTTTTTTATAAGGCATTTTCAACATTTTTGCTCTAATTTTATCAAACTCCCATGTCTGAAGATGAGAATATTCAGACATGATACCAATATTTAAAGTTAATGACGAAATAGGCTGTGTATATAAATCTTCCACTAACACAAGTACTTTGCCAATAGCATACATTTTATTGTCATTAGATTTAATGAAATTTAAAATTGACATTATTAGTCCATTTTCAAAAGAAATGCAATTATTTTTTGGATCATCACAGTTAATATAATATTGATTATTGCAAAAAATTTTATATTGTTGTACAGAAATGAAATCTTTCGTAATAGGACCATCACAATGAGAGCGTGTAAAACATTTTTTCATATCGTATGAATTTGAATATATTTTGAATGTTTCATTATTATGTATTGTCTCAATTTCTGCAAATCTTCTTGTTAATTGCTGTAATGGTTGGTTAGTTTTACGAATTAATTTCTTTAACGTAGACATATAATTCTCAAATTTAAATGCACTAAATTTATCCAGAGCACCAAATTGTTTTACGTCTGCAGCAAGATGTAATAAATTATGAATATTATGTGAAATATATTTAGAACCGTAGATAACTTGAAATGATTTTACAAAATGTTTTAATAAATTTTCTGCATATTCTATAATAGAAGTTTGATATGTTAAAGTAGGATGTGCAAGAATTGTGATTGCTACATGTAATGTTAGAAAATTTAAATATACATTTTCTTGTAGTATTCCTTTCAATATAATAGGACCTGTATATAATAAAAATTGCCGATATTCTGTGGCTTTCCAATGTTTGATATACTTTAATGATCTTGGTTTTCGAGCAAAATTAGAAGAAATATAATTGCGTAACTTTATTAGTTTCTTAGAAATTTGTTCTTTGTCTGAATTTGATAATCTTATCTTAAGTGGTCCTGAAAGCCATAACATAATAAGTTTACGCATAACACCCAAACATACCAGGTGCATATAATCTAGTGGCACATTTGTAACTAAGCCTAGATTTGGTATATTTTTTAAAATTGTGTCACCAGTTTGATAATCAAGATTATAAGATCCAGTAAAAAATTCTTTATCATTACGTAACATCATATTAGATGTGTATGGAAAACATATATGTCCTTCTATATTATCACCTTCAATAATGCATTTAGTGCAACTATTATATCCAGTGTGTCCTTTTACATTTAAAATAAATGATTTAGCAGGAGCGTCACAAATTATTGCTTTAATTTCGACTTTTATGATCTGTCCCTCATAATCAATCCCATTATTTATAAAAGCAATAGCATCACCTACAAACATTTTTAAAAACTCATTTGCATTTTTTGGTTTTCCTTCACCATAATATAAGGCAATGACATATACATTGTTTATAATATTATCTGCACATAATATTGGCCATAAACTCTTTGTGGAAGACTTATATATAGGTAAACCATCAATATTTATAAATAATTGAATGTTATCAAGAGCAAAATTCAATCTTTTACGTTCTTCAATAATTTTTAGAAGAGCTTTTTCGAGACCTAAGTGGCAGTAATCTCCGTTTTCAATTTGTATAATTTCAGTTGATTTAGGAGTTTGCAATAATGTACGTGGATCTTTAGGCAAAGTATAATTAGTGTGTGTTTGCAATATCTGTAAAAGGTGACGGAGTGATTTGAGTGATATCTTTTCTTCAATAGCCCATTTACTTATGTCATGTATAAAAGTTTCGTTATCATTTAAACACAGATTTTCATAATTGTTATCGACTATAGCTTGCAGCTTATTTGCATCCGTGTAATTTTGTATCATACAGGCATTATTTTCATTCAAAAAGTTAATATTATTTTCATCATAATATTGATTTAGATTTCTATCTGAGTATACTTTATCAGAATCACATAAAGACGAAGCATTCTCATCAACAACAATTAGTTGATCATTATTATTATTAATTATTGCCATAGAATCCGCAGAATCAGTCTGATGAGTTATCATATTCATATCTGTTACTGTGTTTCTTGCAACTAATCTTCGTTTATGTCTTGCACTATAAAATATTGAGTGTTTTCGTTTGCGACCCATATTTTTCACAAAATATATTTTTTTTCCTAAATATACATATACAATGAAAAAAAGATATCTTGTTACAATAAATATGAAAAAAATATAAGACAAACATAAGATAAAAAATATTGTATATACTAACCTTAATTTTTATGTTGATGTTTTTCACTTTGTTAAATCACTTCTTATTGCTAAGTGATCTTCTGAGATCACTTATTTTGAGTCAAAATGTCCTCTTATGCAAATAAAAAACACGTGCTGGTACACCAACAGACTGCGTATACGCTGCAGAGCGTTTTGGGCAACGTGCACGCGCCTACACGGTCACGCTTGCATTAGGATTAGGTAAGATTAGGTTACATTAAGTAGCGTCCATTAACGGTGACGTGTTGATTCTTTTACTTTTAGAACAAATCAACGTCAAGTCTTGACAAGATGACAACTTAGCAGTCATTCTGCTGAACGCGACTATTTTAAAGAAAAATATTTCAAATAAAAGTTGTTTGATTCAAAGGAGGTCATAAAGTAGATGATGCCCTTTATTTGATGAATATTTTAAGAGATATTTGAAGTGGTGTACGTGTTATTTTAAATTGGACACCCTAATATATATTTAGTTATAGCAGTAATAAATATAAATAAATAAATATAAATTATTTATTAAATATATCATAAATTAAACTTTATTTTTCTAATTTTAATTGTTGATCGTCACAGCACAACATCTTTATGATGTCACTGTGACATTTTCTTGCTATGACAGATTTTTTATCATTATTGTTACATTTCGTGATATACTAGTTATATCAATGTGACATTTTTGATGATATCACTGTAACATCATAAAGATGTTGTGCTGTGACGATTAAATATATATTTTATCGTCACAGCAGAACATCTTTATGATGTCACTGTGACATTTTCTTGCTATGACAGATTTTTTTATCCTTATTGTTACATTTCGTGATATACTAGTTATATCAATGTGACATTTTACAATTGTTGGTTATTTCACTTGTAGACGAGGTTTCTCAAATCAAGCGATCAGATATATCGATTTATATATATTGAATTAGACCACATTTATTAAGTGCATTCATATACAGTGTACGCACCATGCTGCTTACATAGAAGTATCGAAGAAGAAGAAGTAAAAAGAAAAGGAAGTGCGCATACAGCGCTGACTACAACGGAAGTCAAAACTAATACTCTCAACTAGTGCGCTCACGTGGCATTGCGTACGAAAACAAAAAGACAGAATATACTATGTGAAAATATAAACTTGAACAGAAACAACCTTTTATATTCCAACACTCTCCCTAAAAGTGTATTCTGCTTGCACATAGTATTCATTGCATATAATATTAATTCAGTCCAATTTTATAACTGAGTTCTCTTAAGCGTAACGGTCCTAAGGGCTTTGTGAACATATCAGCTACTTGATTATTGGTCTCTATGTATTCTAAAATAATCTTCTTTTCCGTCACGAGTTCTCGAATATAGTGATATCTCACTGAGATATGTTTGGTCCGCTTATGTTGATCAGGATTATTCGCCAGTCGAATCGCAGCCTGATTGTCCAAAAACAGCCGTGCTTGAATGTTTGATTTAAATTCCTTGATGACGCCAAGAAGCCATACTAATTCTTTAGCAGCAGTGGACGCCGCCACATACTCAGCCTCTGTTGTTGAAAGCGCCACGCAAGTTTGACGCTGACTGCTCCATGTTATAGCTCCACTTCCCAGTGTCGACACATAACCGGTGGTAGAGCGTCGTGTCATTACGTCGCCAGCATAATCTGCATCAGCAAATATATTCAAATAATTACTACATGATTCACTATACGTAATTCCCATCCATATTGTCCCATTTAGGTATCGCAGAATTCGTTTAATAAATTTCCATAAGCCAGTGGTTGGCTTAGACATATGTTGAGCGGCCTTTCCGACCGCATAGGCCAAATCAGGCCTAGTCGTGACCACAAGATACATGAGACGTCCGATCGCAGCACCAACGAGATGTTCAGTATCGGCTTCCTTCTCCTCATCAAGTATCTCCACTGACGCCTTATCCGCAGGTACTTTGGATGGTCGGCAGTCAATCATGTCGAACATCTCCAAGGTCTTTAGTACATAGGCAGCTTGATGAATTTTGATATTTCCAGTCTCCAGGCGCTCTATCTGAAAACCTAAAAACTGACTAACTTGATTACAGACAGTAATTTCAAATTCATTTTGCAACTGCTGCAATAATTCTGTAATGTCTTCCTTTTGGTGTGCAAAAATCAGTCCGTCATCAACATAGATTGCAATGACTATCAAACTTTCTATATTTCGTTTGATAAAGACACATGGATCAAAAGGACTTCCGTTGAAACCGATTTTATTCAGGAACTCGCTTAGTCTTTGATTCCAACACCTAGGTGCTTGTTTGAGTCCGTAGAGGCTCTTGATTAATTTGCAAATACGGCCTGATCCATCGTTGTAACCTTCTGGTTGTACCATAAAGATTGACTCCTCCAGCTCTCCATTTAAGAACGCTGTTTTACAATCAAATTGGCTTATCTCCAAATTGTCTGCAGCAGCAAGCCAAAGTAACAATCGCACTGTATCGTACCGAACTACAGGACTAAACGTTTCCATATAATCGATACCGTAAGTCTGCTCATATCCCCTAACTACTAACCGAGCTTTGAAGCGATCGACTTTCCCATTGGCTTTGGTTTTAATACAATAAACCCATTTTGCAGACAGAGGATTCATATCTTGTTTCGGCTCGACCAATTCCCAAGTGCCATTTTTCCAATGAGAATTCATTTCGTCATCCATTGCTTTGATCCAGTTCTCTCTTTCCGGACCTTTTAATGCTTCATTATATGAATTTGGTTCGACCGGAGATTTATAGCACAAGTAGGCCAATCTCTCAGGTGTTCGAAGCGTTGCTCGATCTCTCAATCCATATTTCAATTTCGGATTCTCTTTAACAGTTTTCTTCCAAGGTTGTATTTGATATTCGTGTTCTTGATCCTCTTCTTGATCCTTTTCTTGATCTTCATCTTGATCCTTTTCTTGATCTTCTTCTTGACTTAATTCTATTAACGTTTCAGGAACAGTATTTTCACGAAACTCAACATCTCGGCTAATTTCAATCCGTGTTTCGTCTGGTATCCACACACGGTAATTTCCAGTAACCTCTTCGTATCCCACAAAAATTCCTCGTTTACTCGTTTCCCCGAATTTCTTGTCATTTCTCTTCGGTTTCGGTACTTGAACAAAGCATTCACTTCCGAAAATTCTCAGGTGATTCAGTGTATAGTCACGTTTGAACCATACGTCATGAGGTGTTTTCCCTTTTTCCCGTGACTTTCCTGATCGATTTAAGATATAAGCCGCACAATTTAATGCTTCTGCCCAAAAACGTCTGGACATTCCATGCGTCAGTAGCATTGTTCGTGACATTTCAATTAATGTCCGATTTTCCCTCTCTGCTCTCCCATTTTGCTGGGGCGTATAGACAGCAGACCTTCCTATCTCAATGCCATTTTTCTTCGCAATTTCAACAAAGTTTTGATCGGTGTACTCCGTTCCATTATCTGACATGATGGTTTTTATTACATGTCCCGTCTGAGTGTGAACGTATTTAATATATTGCTCAAAACATGACGCAGCTTCATTTTTATGACGAAGAAAGTGAATCCTTCTATACTGGGAGAAATCATCCTTAAATGTTACAAAGAATCTATATCCGCTCCATGATGGCTCTTCCATGGGTCCACAGACATCAGTTACCACCAACTCACCTATTCCAGTAGCTTTTGGCATCTCTCGAAAATTTGTGCGTTGACATTTCCCAAGGGTACATCCATCGCAATATTCCTTTGTATCCAATGCTGAAATTTTAATTCCTTTTATTGATAGCAGTTCTTTAACGTGCTGTTTATTCTGGTGTCCCATCCGTTCGTGCCACACTTGCAACGAATCTTCCTTTTGACTTCGTGCCACAAGGCTAAATTCTTGATTACGGATTACATCGATATCCAGGATGTACATATCATTCTTCCTATGGCCTTCGACAATCAGTGATCCATTCCTTTTAAAGAGCCATTTATTCCCAACGATTGTTTGCTTAAATCCTTTTTCAGCTATAGATCGAACTGAAAACAAATTAGCTTTCATTTCAGGAACAAACATAACATTTTGAAAATGATGCTCTCTTCCATCTACATGTGAACGTATTCTGATTTGTCCAGATCCTTCTGCTGAGACTTTTCTACCATCGCCTAGTACAAAGGTCACATTTTCTTTCAGCTTTTCATAATTTATGAAATATTCAATTTGCCAACAAACATGTTCAGTACATCCCGAATCAATAATCCATTTAGTCGTATCAGACGCATCCGAAAAACGTGTACTCACCATAGCAAGTCCATGAGTATTATCCTTTTGCTTGTCTCGACCATTACCATCTTTCTTCCTTTGTGGACAATCTCGTCGTAGATGTGGTCCCTCACACGTCCAGCATTTTATTTTCACTTTGAAACTGTCAGGCTTCTCTTTCCTATGTGTTCTCTGAGCAGCACTCCCTTTCGACGGTTTTTTCGCTACCAGGGCTGATTCGGCATTCAGGTTCATATCATTGATTCCCAATCGTGTTTCTTCAACCATCAATCTAGATACAAGCTTATCCACGGTTCTCTCCGCAGCAGGAGTCGAATCCCAAGCGCTGTGAAAATGTCGAAATATAGGAGGCAACGTGTTTAAAATTGTCGTCATTAACATCGTGTTAGAAATCGGTTCATTTAACTCTTGTAACCGACGCGCAAACGACTCTAATTTGCTTACGTGTGTTGCAATATCATCTCCAGGATTGTAATGATATTCACGAAACTGCGTTTGAAGTAAATAGACAGAATCCGCAGATTTTTGTTCATAAATATTTAATAACTTTACCCACATATCACGTGTTGTCTCGCATGTCATAATCAATGACAACGGCTTTTTGTCCAACGTAGTAACCAAAATTTCTTTTGCTACCTTGTTAGCCTTCTTCCACCGATTAACTTCCGCTATCGCAGCAGCATCTCGTTCTTCCGGCTTAATGAAAGTGCCGTCGATCAATTCCAGTGCATCACGAGCATCCAGGATCGCTCGTATCTGGAATTTCCACTGCATCCAGTTCCTGGCATCCACGAGCTTCTCAATTTTCACCTTGTCTCCTTCCATTGTATCTCAACAGTTAACAACAAAGTCCAGAAAATATACGTAGCACGCTCGATACCGTCTAATAACCGTTAGTCAACCTAACCTCACTAGTTCAATCGATATTAATCTTACATATATCACGTGTCTGGGCCCATAACCTGTTGGTTATTTCACTTGTAGACGAGGTTTCTCAAATCAAGCGATCAGATATATCGATTTATATATATTGAATTAGACCACATTTATTAAGTGCATTCATATACAGTGTACGCACCATGCTGCTTACATAGAAGTATCGAAGAAGAAGAAGTAAAAAGAAAAGGAAGTGCGCATACAGCGCTGACTACAACGGAAGTCAAAACTAATACTCTCAACTAGTGCGCTCACGTGGCATTGCGTACGAAAACAAAAAAAGACAGAATATACTATGTGAAAATATAAACTTCAACAGAAACAACCTTTTATATTCCAACAACAATGATATCACTTCAATTGTGATTAATGATATCACTGTTACCTTCCAATAATCTCACAATGACATCACAGTGACATTACATTTTTTTGTCACCTTGTGACTCTATTGTGAGCTTATTGTGATGTCACTGTGACATTTTTTGCTATGGGGGATATAATTAACTTATAAGATACATAATAACACAAATCGCTAACACAACTAATATGGTCAGTGCTGTTAATGTGGGCAATAAGAAGTTTTAGTAATATATATAAGTTATCATCTAATTGCATTCATTTATCGCTAAATAATTTTAATACAAGCCAACATTTTAATATAAAAATATTAATTTCTCTTTGATTTTAACGTAAAAATAAAAAATTCATGAATACACTAAATACACAAGTAACTATTATTGTGATACTTAAAAAATGATAAAACTTATTGACGTTGTTGCTTTGCCTGTAAAAAATAAAAGTAATAATAAATATGTTGTTATATCGAAAACTAAAATATACAAGTAAAACGTAAAACATACTAGTTCTCTGTCGTAGCGCGTTTTTGAGTGCCTTAACCAAGCTGACACATAGTTCTAAAATTGTTTATCTGTCAAAAATGGAAAGTGTTTTCTAGTCGATCCTACAAATGTAACAAAAAAAAAGTTAATATAGTACCGGTACAATTATTATGCTATTAAAAGCATTAATTTTTTATAATTATATATTTTTACATTTCTATATACGTTTTAAAATGTCCATAATTATTAGTGTGTTCACTTCGAAGTTGCCTTTGCGACCCATCCAAGAACATTTTGTACCCAATTTATTAGTAAATATTTTTTCTAGTCCAGCTTTTATTTGATCGTGGGGAGAAGTGCCTCCTAATAAATAGACAAATGTTTCCTACGAAAAAAATGTAAATACATATATATATATATAAGGTGTTTTTCAGTGTCGTGAAATAAAACTGCCTTGAGTTTCTGTAAATGAAAGATTCTATATTACCAATATAAATTGTACTTAAAATTACATTGCTTTACGTTACCTGTAAATGAAAGAAACAACATTCACAGCTAATATTTCACTCTCTTATTATTAATCCTTATTGCTATCTTTAATCGTCTCTACGCGTTCTATTTGTATCATCCACGTGCACGAGTCTTTCTGTCTCTCGCTCACTCAAATGCGCATGCCTATCTAACTGTGTGGCAGCAGCCGGTTTCCCGTGAGCGGGATATTACAAATTCTAGGGAAGCCGAAATATAGCCACTACTAGCCATATTTCGTTACATCTCCCCCCTTGGAGTAAAGAAAACAGTAGATGATACTAGTTTTCTTGATCGTCATGTACCACTGGTACCAGTTTTGTGATATGAAACAATGATTCTGACTTCCTTTGATCAGTCTGTATCTTGTAAATAGAATTTGAAACTTTTTCTACAATTTTGTATGGTCCGGTTTTTAATTCATCTAATTTTTTTCTGTTTAACCTATGACTATTCTCTACATAGACTAGGTCGCCTATTTTAAATTCATGGTATCTTCTGTTTTTATCGAATATTTTTTTGTTGTATTCATGAGATTTTTTTGTATTCTCTAATGCAATTTTCCTATCCTTGAGTAGATCTCCGTGTGTTTGTTTTTGTTTTAGTTCTTCAGGAATTATTGCTGTGTTTGTACCTTCCAATAGATATTGTGGAGAATATCCTGTCACTGTATGTTCTGTTCTGTTATATCTTTCTACACATTCGTGTGCTATTGTTGTCCAAGCGGTTTTTTTCTTTTTTTCATTTGTTCTGCATCTGATTTTGTTGACTAGAGTTTGGTTCAGCCTTTCATTAAGTCCGTTGGAGAAAGGTGTGTTCACTGCGGTGAATGTTAATACGATGTTTTCTTTATTCAAAAAGTTTTTGAATTCTTTCGAATTTATGCCTGGGTACTGGTCTGATAAGATCATGCCTATTTTATTGTCTGCTATTATACTCTGTATTAATTTTATGAAATCGTTCGCATTTTGGGTTTTTGATGTCAGAATATGGGCATATCTTGTGAAGTGGTCCACGAGCAGGTGTAAATATTTCTTCGTTGAACGGGAGCCCCCGAATCCTCCGATCGTGTCTATGGAAACTATTTCGTACGGATAAGTGGCTGGGCCCAGCTGTGACATCAATCCAATTTTGTGACTTCCTCTCGATTTGTTTTTTTTACAAATTTCGCAAGTGTCACAAATTTTTTTATATTTTGGTCTAGATTTTTCGCTATGTAAAACGGTTTGATTTTTGCTTTCATTTGTTTCGTTCCTATATGACAGTAGAGGGAATGTATTTTTTTTATAAACTCTTTACTAAAGATTTCTGAAAGAATAATTTTTTCTTTCTTTCCCACCTTTTTATAATACATGTTGTGTTTGAAGATTAGTGTGTCTTTAGCATTTTGCAAATCAGTGTTATGCTTTTGATCGTTTTCAATCTCTTCTATTTTTATGAAATTAACAGTTTTTAAGATCTTATCCTCATTCTCATGAGGCTCCATTACTGGGTTTCGGCTTAAACAATCTGCTTCTACGTTGTATTTTCCTGGACTGTACTTTATTTTGAAATTATATTGTGATAGGTAATGCATCAGTTCTCCCAATTCCTCGTCTGTTCTGGCCTTAATCTTCATATTTTCTAGGGGCTTATGGTCTGTGAATACCGTAAATTTTTTTCCGATGAGCCAGTGTTGCCAATATCTTATTGCTTCCCTTATTGCTAGACTCTCTATGTAAATAGCTTTTTTTCTTTTTTGGGTTTCATTTAGCTTTTTCGAAAAATATGCCACTGGTTTTTGTTCTTTATTCAATTGTATTTGTTTTAACACAGCCCCGATACCTTGTAGGCTCGCATCGGTGTGAATGCATATTGGGAGATCCGGATCAAAAATTGTTAAAATTGGCTGAGAACAGAGTAGTATTTTCATGCTATCAAATGCCTTCTGGCATTGTTCCGACCAAATAAACTTTTGTTCTTTTCTTAATAAATTGTGTAATGGGTCTAATACAGTCGAAATATTTGGCACATATTTTCCATAAAAATTGATCTTCCCCAAAAATTGGCGAACATTCTTTCTTGTTTTAGGTATAGGAAAATTCTTTATAGAAATCACATTATCCTTCAGTGGACTGACTGAGTTGTTTCGTATTATGTGACCCAAATACTTGACGGAGTCTGCTGCAAAAATGCATTTGGAAAGCTTTAATCTGAAACCCTCTTCCATAATTGCTTTCAGCAATCTTGACAAATGATCTATGTGCTCTGCAAAATCCCTCGAGAAGACTAAGATGTCATCAATATAATTTACACAAAAATCAGCAAGTTTATGTTTTCTTATTATATTATTTAATATCCTTTGGAAAATTGCTGGTGCTGTTTTTAAACCAAATGGTAAGCATGTCTATTGGTAATGTCCCTCTTGGGTTATGAAAGCTGTTTTTTGTCTATCTGTAATTTTTAAAGGAATTGACCAAAAAGCCGAATTTATGTCTAGCGTTGAGAATAGTTTACAGTTTCTGGTTTTAGCTATCAGGTCGTCAATTAGCGGGAACGGTTGCGGTTGGGGAATGACAATTTTATTTAGTTCCCGGAAATCTATGCATAATCTTGCCCTTTTCCCTTCATCTCTCTTGAATGCTAGCGTCACTGGAGCCGCAAAAGGGCTATATGATTCCTCAATCAGGTTTTCCTCTAATAATTTCGTAATTTGTTGTTCTATTTCTTTTTTGTCTTCGATCGAACACCTGTAGGGTCTTTTGCAACAATATTTATCGATTATTAAGTCTATATGGGCTTCATAATTTTTAACCGTTCCTATGTCATATTTGTCTCTGGCAAATACCGTTTTATGTTTATCAATTAGCTTGTCGATTTCACTCTGTTGTTCTATTTCTAAGTTGTTAATTGATATCTGAAATTTCCCTGTATCTATGTGTTCATTGTAGTTTATTTCGTGTTCCTCAATATTTTCTTTTCTTTTTTTTGGATTCATTTTGTTCTCAGGAATGACCTGAATTTTTCTTTTTTGACTTATTTCCAATTTTTCATTTTAGATTAGTTGGAATTTTTTGATACAGTCTAACCCAATTAAAAATTCGTATTTGAAATTCTCTTTGTCCACCACGAAAACATTCATATCTTCTTCATTTTCGAAAATTTTAACTTTTAAAGTAACTATACCGTCTGACTTTTTCACACCATTAATCGTTGTTAAACCCACCTTTTTTATATTATTAGGTTTTTTTTTCGGTATGCTTAATAATTTTGAATTTATCAAGGAGACATTTGAGCCGGAATCATAAATGCCTGTAACCTCGATAGTGTTATTTAACAAAACTTTTATTTTGATTAATGGCGGTACAGTTAGTTTTTTTGATCGACATCATTTAACTCTAATTCTAATTCGGAATTGTTTACGTGTTTAATTTGTTCTTTCTTTTTTTGTTCGTCATCTTTATTTTTGTACCAGCATAAAGATTCTGGATGAAAACGATTATATTTATTTCTTTTTTCACAAATCGCACATGGTTTGTGGCTATTAGGTTTATCTTTGGGTTTTTTTTCCTGGTTGGTTATGGTCTTCCTCTCCGCATTTTTTACC
The DNA here is from genome assembly GCF_048542155.1 of Nylanderia fulva. Classification (NCBI taxonomy): domain Eukaryota; kingdom Metazoa; phylum Arthropoda; class Insecta; order Hymenoptera; family Formicidae; genus Nylanderia; species Nylanderia fulva. Next base: position 1,611 of record NW_028191002.1, on the reverse strand, counting down.
AGATATTCTAAGCCTCTAATTTCATTAAGCAAGTTTTCGACCGTTTTTAGTTTTTCTTTATCTATTCTATTCCTCACAAAGTTCGGTAATCCTACCGCAATGAGATTAATTAATGTAGTTACTGTCATACTTTTATCAGTTTGTGTTAGAAGATTTTGTTTTCGCACCGCATAATCTAGTAATGAACCGGATACATATTTATATGATATCGCATGAGTGACTGGAATCCACCCTTTATCGGCATAAATCTCGCAAAATCTTTGTTTCCATTGCAACCATTCTGATTCTAATGTTAAGTTTATAAGCATCGCGTTATACCAGTCCATGCACGCGTCTTCTAGAAACAATCTAAATATTTCTATTTTATCTATATCTTTTTCAATACCTAGCCGAGTGCATTCGCGTTCAAAAGTACTCATCCATTCTGATACATTACAACTTTTCCCTGAAAATTTTTTTAATACAAACTTCTCTGACAGTTTTCTTAGATTCCGCTTTCCCGGGTCCTCATTGCCTTGTTGGTGGTGAGCAAATTTTTCCAAGATCCTCGTTAGCATTTCTTCTGACAGGTTCAGCGATGTTGCCCCTTCCTCTCGTGAAGTAGGTGTTCCTATTGATATTTCTTCTAGTACATAATTCTTGAATATCATATTTCCCTCTTCGTCTATGTATAATCGCAAAATATCCTTTGATAATTTAATACACATTCTTCGGGTTTGTCCTCTTTTCTTCAAGGTATTTTGTATTTGTTTGAAGGCTGTAGTGACTGCCAGCTCTTTATGATGCTCCATCAGCTGATACTGATCAGGCATAATGTAGCTTTTATTCTCCTGAGTTGTGATTGAGGTTAAGACAATCACATTTGATTTTGGATCTTCGGCGTGTGCCTTCACACTAAATGTAAATTTTAGCGTGTCCATTTTTTTTTTTTTTTTTTTCTTCAATTTCGTGTGTTTTGATTTAGCAATAAGAATGTTGTTTTATAAGGTGTTTTTCAGTGTCGTGAAATAAAACTGCCTTGAGTTTCTGTAAATGAAAGATTCTATATTACCAATATAAATTGTACTTAAAATTACATTGCTTTACGTTACCTGTAAATGAAAGAAACAACATTCACAGCTAATATTTCACTCTCTTATTATTAATCCTTATTGCTATCTTTAATCGTCTCTACGCGTTCTATTTGTATCATCCACGTGCACGAGTCTTTCTGTCTCTCGCTCACTCAAATGCGCATGCCTATCTAACTGTGTGGCAGCAGCCGGTTTCCCGTGAGCGGGATATTACGAATTCTAGGGAAGACGAAATATAGCCACTACTAGCCATATTTTGTTACATATATATACAATTGTTCGAGCCTTTTCTGGTAAATATTGAGCATCCTTTTTGTCTATTTTAATTTCAATTAAAGTCAGTTAGTCAGAAGGAAAAAGGGTTAAATATATATTTTTTAAAAATAGATATCAGTAGTTTTGGCATATTCAACAATGGTACAATGAAATTATAATGAATGTTATAAAATAATCCTAGTTTAATCAAGCTTGAACAATCAAAATTGCTTTTGAAAGCAATTTCTTTCTAACCATTTACATTATTTTACCAGCTCGAACC
>NW_028191001.1:19136-39037 GCF_048542155.1 Nylanderia fulva | reverse complement strand
GCTGTTTTAAAACCCCCAATTTTTTAAGATGCCCGTAGACAATTTTTTTAAAATTCTAATAAAAACCCGCAAGCGCTCGGTGCCTTTTTTTGGGTTTGTTTGTTTTTTTCTCTTTAATATATACATTTTGATATCAACTTTATAATATTCTTTTATAATCTGGGTTTTTGTGTCTTCCAATTGAAATTGGTGAAAATTTTTCAATATGATCAGAAACCACCGAAGGGCCTTGTGAATCTAATCTAATTTATTTTTTATGTTCATTTCCCTTTGTACCAAATTTGTTTTTTGTCGTCCTACATGTAGCATCACAAATTAAGAAATCTTAATATGACCCCGAATTTTTTTTGGAGCTTTCTCTGTCTTTTTGCTTTTTTATGTTTCTTTAAAATTTTCTTAGACATCTGTATCCTACTTTTAATTTGATTTTTTTTAATTTGATGCTATATTTCCCGAGTTTTTTTTTCAATAAAAGGTATCGCTATGAATTTTTTTTTATTGCATTTTATGATTTTTATTTATATTTTGAGTCTTTTCTTTGTTTAATCTTTTTAACAATAAGGAACTTCAGTCTTTATTGATTTCTGAGAAAAAAGGATCAAGAGGATAACTATTGCTCAATAAAACCTATGTTTAATGAAAAGTTTTCAATGTTACAAAAAAAGTTAGTTTCAAATGTACTTTAAAAGGGCCCGTATTTGGATTTTTAAAAAAGATACAATTTTTTTAAACCCTTTTCCCATAAAATTTTTTTTAATTTTGAAAAAATTAAAAATTTAATTTTTTATTTTTAAAGCTTATGTATTACGTTAAATTCAACTATATATGTATAAATATAAAATTTACACAATGAAATTATTAACTTTTACGAGGATTGTAACGAAAAAATAAAAAATTTATTAAAAAATTTTGGAAAAAAACTTTAATTAAAAAAAACCCAATTTAAAACGTTTGCCCGTATCAGTCTTTTCAATGCGCAATAAAAAATATAATAAATAATAAAAAAAAACAAAAAATTCTAAAAAAAAGTCGCAAAAACCGAAATATTTTGTATGCAAAAAGGGGTTTAGGGGTTTGCAAACCAATCGTAAAAAAAATCTTTTTTTTCATTCGAAGCAAAATCGCGAGACGAATAGAAATAAAAAAGATTTAATTTACACAAAGTTTGGTTAAAATGTATTTTACAAGGGTTTTGGTTTTTTAAAAAAAATGATACAATTTTTCAAACATTTTTCCCCCCAAATTTTTTTTTATTTTTAAAAAAAAATTTTATAATTTATTTTTAAACTTATGTTTACGCCCAAATTCAACTTATATGTAAAAAATAAATAAAGTTAAAATTAAATGGCAGTCCCCCTTTTGTAGCAAAATGCGTATTAAACTTAGAGATTAAAGATTTTTTTGAAAATTTTCGTGCGGAGTGTAAATTTTAAATCATATCGAAAGCGATATTTGATAATTTCCCTTTGAGTTTCGTTGGCTTTTTTGATCAAAAAGGGCATATCTTTAAAAATAAATAAATGAGAAGTGGCCCGTCTAAGAAAAAAAATTTGAACATTTGTCTCAAGAATTGGGGTTGGGAAAATCCATGATAAAAATAGTTACAGAAAAGGTCGTGAATATCAGCAATTGTGGGTTTCCCGGGGAATTCGGGAGGGGGTTTCTCGGGGGGTTTAAGTTTGAGTACCCATTTGAGAGATAAAAGATAAAGGGAAAATCTTGCTTTAAAAAAAATAAAAAATATTGAATTTAATCAAAAAATTTTTTCCCAGTGAAAATGGAAAATTTTGAGATTTTGATAGGATTTCGGTAAAATTTTCTGATAAAAAAAAACAGTAGGTAATCGATAATACTTGTAATAGATACCCCAATGCCAAAATTTTAAAATTTTAACAAAAAATTTTGCAACAAAGTGAAAAAGGCCCCAGGTTACTGTTGTGATGGAAGGACAGACATTTTGAGAAAATAAATTTTTTTATTGAAAACGATTTACGTATAGATCACTTAATGGGGACCCCTTTAAAGTCACAAGCACGGGGGTCGCTATTTTTTAAAATCTTGGTTGGAAAATAGTAATGATGATAAACACAACAGAAAAAATGGGGTTTTAGAAGGGGAATTTTCCCTCGTGTTATGGTTCCCAAAGATTCATAAGGTTTTTACCCTCTCCGCTCATAATTCAATGTGGGAAGTCTTTTTAAAAACATAGCCCCTTTTTGGTGAGAACTAAAAAAATGCAGAAAAAAAACCCTCGATTCTGTCAAAGATAGTTGGCCTTTGGGGGAGATTTTTAAAAGGGGACAAAAAAACATCGACGACACCCAATTTTTTTTTTGGGGGGGAAAAAAATTTCAAAGGGGGTTTTCGGTTTCCCGATGGGGCCCCCTTTTTTCCCGATTTTTTCTGCATTGTTATGGATTTTTTTGGAATCTTTTTTTTGCGTTTTGGTTTTTAAACCCCTTTTGTTTTTTTAAAGGTAGTCGATGTTTTTTTTAAATTTTTTCCCCAAAAAAAAAAAATTGGGAAAGGTTTTAGTGTGTTCAAGGTTTTTCACCCTCGACAAATTTTGGTTGGGAATAGGAAAAATTTTTTCGGTTTTTTTGGGAACAACTTTATACGTTTTGGTGGGATTGAGCCAATTTGGTACCGAAAGCCTGTTTTCCCCCCTTTTTTAAATTTTTTGGGGCAAATATTTTGAGATAAAAAAATTCAGCGTGATTAAAAGGGGGGGGGCCTAGGGATAGGGTTTTTTACCCCCCCCCTTTTTGGTTTCAAAAAAAAAAATTTTTTTTTAAATCAAAAAAAATTTTTTTAAATAATTTTTCCCGTTAAAAATTTAAAAAAAAACATTAAAAAAAAACCCCCCCTTCGAGCGATTAAATTTGGGGGGAAATTTAAAACTCCCCCAATCGAAAAAAATTTGATCGCGAAATTGCTTTGGGTTTTCCCAAATTTAAATTTAGCAGAATTTACGCTTTTGTTTAAAAAAAGAATTGATGTTTTTTATAATGCCCCAAAAAAAAAAGGGGAAAATTTTTTTTAAAAAGGGGAAAGATGGGTCAAAAATTTAAAAAAAAAATGATTTTAAAAAAAAATTTGGGGGGGAAAAAATTGGGGTTTGGGCCAAATTGGAAGAAAAAGAGCTTTTAAAAAACGCTTTAAAGAACATAAAAAAAAAAAAAAAAAAAGGACACGAATTGTTTTGGGTCGTGATTTGCTGGGAAATTGCAACAATCATGGTTCCTTTGGGGGGTTCTCCGGTGATTCTCCTGAAGAAAAAAAAAAAAAAAGGGGAAAAAATTTGAAAAAATTTTTTACAAAAAAAAAAAGGGAAAAAAATTTTTAAATTTTTACAGAAAAAAAGGAAAAATTTTTGGGGTTTTTTTATGATGTGTTTTGACGTTTTTAAGTGGGTTTTATTTTTATTTTTATTTTTTTTTTTATATCCCCTATTTATTTTTTTTATTTTTTTGACTTTTTTTATGATTTTTAAAAAATTGCGAAAGAAAAAATTTTTTTGTTTTTTTTTCTTAACGTTTAGGACTAAGATTCTTGCGAACAGTTAACATCTATTTTTTTGTGCTTTTTCCAGTTTTTTGCTTTGTTCATCAAAAAAAGCGTTAACTTTGTGGGGTTGTTTGAAAAAAATTTGTTTATTTTTTTTTTGGGGTTTGTAAAATTTTTTTTTTTTAAATGTAAATTTATTTTTTGCAAAAAAAGGTTTTAAATTTAAAAATTTTTTTGATCGAATTTTTTAAAAATGTATTGAAAAGGGCTCCCAAGGGACACCCGAAATTTTGTATTTAAAATAATTATTATAAAAATTTTATCCCCGGGGTCTGGTCAAACTTTAAACTTTGGGGGTGGTTTTTTTAATTATTAGGAAACCCCTTAAAGGGGGTTATTTTTAAAAAAAGTTATTTTGGGGAAAATTATTTCTTGAGAAATAAAATAAAGCCCAAAATACGAAAGAAAAAAAAGTCTTTTTAGGCTTGTTTTATGGAAGGACTTTTTTGGAAAAATTTTTAAAAAAATTTTTATTTGACAAAAAAAAAAATAAATATTTTAAAAATAAAAAAAAAAAAAAAAATTTTTTAAAAAAATTTTAATTTTAAAAGGGGGCTTTTATAATTTAAAAAAATTAAAAAACAAATATAGGCCAAGGGGAACAAAATTTTTTTTAAAGGGAAAAGAAAAGAGTTTTTTTTTTTTCCCCCCAACCCCCTTTTCGTAATTTCTGAACAAAAATTGTTTTTTTTAAATAAAAAAAAAAAAAAGGATGGGGGTTTTGGTTGCAAAAAATCAAAATGAAATTTTTAACCCTGGATTTGATTTTTATAGAACTTTTTAAAAACCACTTAATAAAAAAAAGGTCAAGGAATTTCCCAAAATTTTTCCCCAAAAAAATTTTTTTCCCTTTATATCGGAGGAGTTTTAAATCCCCTTTGAAAATCCTTTTCTTTTTTCAACCAAAAATTTTTCCCTTTTCAAAGAAAAAATTCCGGGGGGTAGAAATCGCAAAAAACAGAGTACTTAAAAATATTAAATCCTCAAATTTTAAAAAAAAATCGACAAATTTTTTTATCCCACGTTTCTCCCAACAGTTTTTTTTTTTGCTACACAAAAACCCTTTAAAACCCAAAAAAAACCCAAAAAGGTTTTTTAATTTTTAAGATAAAAAAATTTTCCCCCCAAAAGAAAAACCAATCTTTTACAATTGGGGGGGTGAATTTAGCCCCCTTTTTAAAATTTAAAAAAAAAATAGTATACACAAATTTTAAAAGATATAAAAAGGGAAATTTGGGGGGGTCAAAATCTTACTTCGATTGTAAGCGGGCCACCCCCAAAAATTTTTTTTTTTTTAAAACAATAACGAAAAAAAAAAAGGGAAAAATACAAGAAAAAATTTTTCAATGCAAAAGCCCCAAAATTTAAAATTTGAAATAAAAAAACCTAATTTTTTTTACTAAAAGAGAAAAAGGGCCCAAGCATTCGTCGCAAAAAAAAAATTTTATAAAAAAAAAATTTTTGAGAGTCCCAAAAACCCTTCCTAAAAACCATAGTTAAAAACAACCATCCAAAAATAAAAAAAAAAATCAATATTTGTTTAAAAAAATGGTTTTTTGGGAAAAAAAAAATTTTTCAAAAAAAAAGAATATTATTTTTTTTAAAAGCGACTCTTTTTTTCCCAAACCCAGGGGGCCCCCCAAGATCCAAAAGGGAAAAAATTTTCCCTTTTTTGTTAATATTTTTCCCAATAAAAACTTTCTCTAAAAATTTTTTTTCTTTTTTTTAAAAAAATTTTTAAAAAAATTAGTTTTTTTAGAGCGGACATTTTTTTTAAATAAAGTTTTTTTAGAAAAATTTCCGGGGGGAAAACAATACAAGATACGAATAATAGTTTCTTTTACGTTGTTTTTTTTTTTAAATTTTTTTGTAGATCCCCCATTAAACGGTATCAATAAAGAGGGCCCCTTTTTTTGGGGTAACAAAAAATTTTCCCCAAAAATGAATTATGGGGTTTAAAAAATTTTTTTAAAAATTTTACATTTTTCATTTTAAAAAAATAATTACAAAAAAATTTTTTGGGATTTTCCTTTTGGGGGCCCCACTTTTTCCCAATTCCCAAATTAGTCATGCGGGGATTTGGGGGAAAATTATTTAAAGAAAATTTAAAATTTGCAAAAGATTTTTTTTCCCTTTATTTTAGACGCCCTTTTTTTTTGCCCCTTCCGCTAAAAATTTTAACAATTTTTTTTTCGAATTCAAAATTAAACAAAGGGACAAAATTTTAAAATTTTGGAAAAAAAAGGCTAATCTTTGTTTTAAGTTTTTTTAAAAAAAGTAAAATTTAAAGAAAAAAAATTTATTTAGATTGGTTCAAAAAAAAAACATTTCAGGAGTTTAAATTTCTTTTTTTAAAAAACCCCACTTGCCCAAAAAAATGGAAAAATTTTATAACTTGGTAGTGAGTTTTTTTATTTATCACATCCGAAATTTTCCCCAAAAAAAAAAATTAGAGAAAGCTTTTAAAAAATTTTTTACCCCAACGGGGTTTTCCTTATTAATTTTTACAGAAATAAAACGAGATTAAAAAAATTTTTTAAAAAAAAGAAATTTAACAAGCCTAATAAAAAAAAAAACAGAAAAAAAACAATTTCTAAATTTTTAAAAAAAATTTATAAACCCTATATGAATCAATATTTAGAAAATTTCTTTAGCAATAAAAAAAGACCCCCAGTGGTAGGATTTTTGTTTCATTAAAAAAAATTAAAAAAATTTATAAGAGTTTTTAAAAAAGGGAAAAAAAAATTTCCCCCCGAAAATTTTTAAAATTTTTAAATTGAATTGAAAAAGGGACGCCAAATTTTGGGGGCAGAAAAAAAACAGTTTTGGAACGAGACTTTTAAAAAAAAAAAAAAAATATTAAATTTGACTTGCTAGACACGGTTTTCCCCGGGGCACATTTAAACAAAAACATAATTTTATGGGACAAAATTTAAAAATTTTGGACAGAAAAAAAATTTTTTAAAAGATAATTCTGAAAGATCCACATTAAAGAACGAAAAAAAAATTAATTTTAAATACAGGACCCCAATTTTTGACAGGTTTTTTTTGACAATTAAAAAAAATTTTTGGGTAAATTTGGAAAAAAAAATTTGGGAAAAAAAATACATCCGCCTTTTAAAATTTTTACATTTTTGGGGGTTTAGACTTGCAACCAAACTTGGGAAAATCGGGGAAAAGGACTTGTTAAAAAGTAATGTTTAAATTTAAAGATTTTTTTAATTTTTCTTTACTTTATTTTAAAATTTTTGGATTATACCGTAGCAGCTCCCAAATTTTCGCTAATTGGGCCTCCAGACCAAAAGCCTTTCAATCTATTGGTAAAAAGCGAAGGAAAAGTTTTAAAATTTTTTTTTTAATATTTAACTAACTTTGATTTTTAAAATTTAACTTTTTTTTTTTTTTAATTTTTCTTTGATTAAAAGACGTGTGCAGCGAAACGTTTTCAATTATATCATTCTGTAAAGGAATGTTTTAATTTTAATTTTTTAATTTAATAAAAAAAATTTTTAAACCTTTTTATTTTCTGTTCAGTTGGGCCCACTATATATGATTTTTTTGTTTTTTTAACTTTTTAAATGTTTTTGGTTTTTGACTTTTTAAAAAAAAAATTTTGGGTTTGATGTTTTTTCTGAAAAAAGGTAAGAAGGCGCCCAGTAACGGCTGCAAGTAAAAAACAATTACCTATGCAAAACTCATTTGTAGAATTCTATGAAAATTAATCATGCCAAATCTAAAATTGCAAAAAGGGTAAAGAGTCCATACAGCTGTGATGTTGCTATTGTCGTACATTTTCAACGAAACGTTTTCGTGAAATAAAACGTGCACAAGCACGTATTATCTCGGTTGTACTCACAAGACTTAAATTTTGAAATAAAGCATTACTTTGAGATTTAAATTCAAAATACCTCAACCCCCCTTGATGGAAATAATCATAATTTGCGAGAGAAAAATCTAGAGCCAAAAGTCGCTGAATCGGGAATCGAACCGAGAGCTTTTCGTTGCGGGCGACTGCTCTTCCACGAAGTATTCAACACCTTCGAAATTTTAGACCCTTCATCTGCTTATTATACTTTAAAATGATTGCCTATTCACCGGAGTGTATACTACCACGACTTAAAATTTTTTAAGTTTTGGTAGTATACACGCCGGTCTGTAATATATTAAATATAATCTAAAAGCGCAAGAAAGGAGTACAAGAGCCATACGCGAATGTTGCTGCGTAATTTCCAACGACAACTAAGTGTTCGTTGGAAAGAAACGTGCACAAAGGCACGTATTATTTCTGGTGTATTACCAAGACTTAAAATTTTACGTTTTGGTAAACCTTCGATTTTCTACCTTAATGCTTATAGCTTCTAATGATGCATATTCGCCGGCGCTGTATACTACAGACTAAAATTTTTAAGTTAATTAAAACTTAAAATTTTAAGTCTTGGTAATACACCGAGAAATAATACGTGCCTTGTGCACGATTTATTTCCAACGAAAACTTAAATTTCGTTGGAAATGTACGCAGCAACATTAGCGTATGGCTCTTTACTCCTTTCTTGCGCTTTTAGATTTATATTTGAAGATATTACAGAGCCCGCGTAAATTTAATCTTAATTGTTAATTTATTGCAAACCCATGTAGAATTCTATGAAATTAATCATTGCCAAACCCATGTAGAATTCTATGAAAAATAAATCATTGTAAAACCCTATGTAGGGAATTATAATGAAAAATTAGTTCATTGTAAAATTCATGTAGAATCTTACTACAAAAGTATGACATAAAAAAAGGCAACCAAGTGAAGTAGAAACTTGTACCAGTAAAAAATTAAAATTGCAAAACATATATAGAGTCGTACAATGAACTAGTAAAAATTAAAAATTGCGCAAATAAATAAAAATTTTTACAAAAAATTAAAATTTAAAAACTATGCAATTTATAATTAATATAAACTTTTAGTTAAAAAAACTTGGCGCACTGCTAAATAATATATTCTAATGATATTACAAATTAATTAATTGTTACTTTAAAACTTCTGCAATTAAAAAATATATTTAATATATAATGATAAAATTAATGAAGCCGCCAAGTGATGAGTACAAACATACAAATTTATTGAAAATGTCGACCTACTGGCCAGTACAATTAATTACAGAGAACTCACTTTTTCTGGCAGTATCTAAATTTTCCTTTTAACCACCCCCTGCAGTACAAAATCACACGATTAGAAGTTTAGTAGACAGTCCTTTATTACTCTCAAATAACTGCTTTCACATGATAAATTCAGAATTATTACGGAATTTTGGTCAACAAGTGCTTCCCGCAACCTTTCCATTGAACTACAATTGAAAAGCGAATTGAAAACTCTAACACCGTAGAGAATATTTGATAATTAATGACAAGGATTGTTGTAAAAAGTTTATACGAGATCAACACGTTATCGATATTACAATACCGTTATATATAAAAACTTGAGCGAATTTGAGTTATGCGTTAAAAAAAAAAATGTGGCCTCGACATGTTTATACTATCCCGAAAAAATTAAATAAGATTAATCAAGAGAGGTAAGATAAGATCAACCAATGAAAAAAACTGAAGTTGTTATCTGATAGAATGTAACGATTTGCAATGGCAACATAAAAAGACAACAAAAAAGACAAAGCTACACGCGTAAACGAACATTGTAGAAATATTAAACAACATCATAGCAATTTTAATCGTAATTAGCCTCGCTCAAAGCCACCCCACACCCCCCCCCCCCACACGCCAAGACACTCCCCTAACACCTCATCAGCGGTCCACGATCCCGAACGAGAGAAAAACTACAACAAAAAGCCCCACACCAACCCAAAAAACACCAACAACACAAACCCCCGCAGCCCCAATTTTTATTCCAATCCGGCCGGCAAAAACACCACACTATTCACCCGGACACCTCCTCCACTCGCCAGAGCTCGAAACCACACGCACTTATACCTTTCCTTCTTTGTCGGAGGAACCTGGATTTTTGACATTGCGAAAAAACATAGAAGGAAAGATTCTCCCCTACCACCCAGCCCAAGTTTGATTTCACCCCCCGACAATCACAACACCTCTGATCCTACACTTCACGTACACCTTTACCACTCCTCCACCTCCCCGACAACTATTCACCCCTCTCTTCCTTTTCTCTAACTCTTTCCCCATTCCCCCACCCATCCTCCCCACCATATACCCTCCCCCTCCCCTCCTTTTTTCTCAACCCACCACCCACTAACCTCATAATCCATCCCCAACTTCCACTTCTCCCTGACTTCTTCCCTTATTCCTTCTTGACCCCATTCTTACTCCCATTTTTTCGTCCGGAGAATGGGAAGGAGGAGAATTAGCGGAGATGTTTTGTTATTAAAAAAAATTAAGAAGAATAACATATTAATTTGCCCAAAGAAAAACCACCAGAAAATCTAAAATCCGATATTTATGATAAGTTGATTCACAGTCAATGAGTGTCATTTATTTATTTATTTCATTTCGTTGTATTGTAGAACTTTGATATTGTGTTTTTAACGTTTGACTTAAATGATTACTTGTTTCCGGTTAAACATTAGTAATTTACTGCTGTCCCATCAAAACATCTTGAAAGTTACATACATTATTTTTATATTATTTTAGTAATTTCTTCGGTAACAACTTTTGGAAATTAGTGTTTCATATTTAATCATTGTATTATTTTTATGTGCAGGGCCAAAAAGGAACAAGGTCATAACCCTCCAACCCCCACCCCGTGAAAGGCTTCCAACGCATTTACTTGCCGACGCCGATTGATACCATCCAAAGGCTCTTCCTAGTTGTTTGTGCTATTAAATTGTACTGGCCAGTTAGGTCGAAATTTCAATAAATTGTATGAGTTTAATATATATTGCAATTTTAATTTTCAAAATAGTACAAGTTTCTACTTTCTTGGCACAATTTTGTTATATCATTACTTTATAGTAAAATTCTACTGGGTTTACAAGGGTTAATTTCATACAATTCTTACATTTGTTTACAATGGTTATTTTGCATAGGAATTTTACATGGGTTTGCAATAATAATTTTTTATCGGATTATACATGGGTTTGAAATGGGTTAATTTTTTTGTTACTGGGCGTAACTGAGCGCCGTTAACTGTGGCGGCCTTTTTTACCTTTTTTTAAAGGTAAGTTTTTTAGCAGATTATAATCATTCATGTATAGAATCTCTATTAATACTCTAGTAATATTAATACTCTGTGCCAAAGATCGATATCTTTATGACAAGATTTAATTAATTTTCTGCAACCTATCAGTCCCAAATGCCCCATCATACATATGTTGTGAGAATTGTGGACTGTACACTTTCGTGTTTTTATTTTGATTTTCATTTTCGTACGTACAAATATAACGAGTTTTGTTTAGTTATACATTGTGACAAAGAGTCACAACTTTAAAACGAGTTAAAATTTCTCGGGCTGTAATTAAATGATATATATCCATTATATGTTTGTGATTCCACATATTTATGAGATGTTACTATTGATCAAAACGTCATTTTTTTTTATGTCATAATTCGAGTTATTTATACTACAATTCTACTCCATAAATATTGTACATGCAACGGAAGTAACATTCATCCTGTTATACTATCGATTTACCGAGGTAAGGAGTTGTGCGATTGTAAAGGACTATGATATCCTTTTTTGGATTCAAATGAGTCTGCGATGAAAATAAAATAGCTAATTTAAAAATATTCTATTTTGCTGATTTTTCTTATTGTTCAACTGCAGATTGCAAGATTTATGAGACAGTGCCTCGAAAGTTTAAACAAGTTTATATTTTATTTTAAAACCAATCTTATATAATCTATTAATTCATTAATGTCGGTTGTATATTTAGATAGAATTATAGAATATGTTAATATTTTCTGGGTTAAGATTGTTTTTTAAAATAAAAATAAACCTTGTTGATAAAACTTGTTGATAAATAATACTTGCAAAAACATCACTGTGTATGTATATGACTAATAAATGCCTAGATTATGTAATACATGCTAATATATAGTATATATTATTCATATACATGTAACATTAATACGAGGGTCATATTTATATTTCGAGTAGGAACAAAAACAAATAGTTAAGCTGCGAAATATTTTATTGTTTTTCAAGTAATGCACGATGATCGATCACTTTTGGCATGCGATTAAACCAATTTTCAAAGCATTTATTCCAATTTCGAATGAGGTTTTATCTCAAAACATGATTTTGAACGCTTTTTCAACGCTTCTTCGGTCGCACTGAAAATCGTGACCACGCAGTTATTCTTCACGGATGGGAAAACAAAAAGAAATCCATTTGGGTGCCAAATCAGGGCTGTACGGCGGAAGACCCATCACATTCGTGTTTGAGTGCTCAATGATCTCTTGTTTGAGCCGATGCGTAGTGTAAGAGCTCGCATCAGTGTCCTGATGGAAGACCAATCCGGGACTCCTAGTATCATATGAAGTAGAATTTATTTTAATTATTTTAATTATTATTTTGATAAGAGAAAAAATTTCTTTTTTTGTTTTTTTTAATTATCAAGGTTTTTTATGATAATTTTAGTAGTTTTTTATCCTTTATTTATTATTTTTTTTTTAGAATTTTAGCTGAGTTTAATCGAAGCCATAGTTTTTTTTAAAAATGAAAACAGAATTAGTTTCTGGCTTTTTTTTTCTGAATTGGGATGATTTTTTTTTTTATTAATTAGAAATTTTTTAAAAAAATTTGAAAATTTTTTGAGATATTCCCAAAATTTTTAAATTTTTTTTTTTAATTTATTATATGTAGAATGGTAATTTTTTTTACGGGGATATTACCCGAATACGATATGATGAGTTAATATATTTATGTTTTAAAAATTATTTTACCAAAAATTTAGTTTATATTATATTAATTTTTGGGGTTTAAATTTAATTTTAATAATAATTTAAATAAAAAAAAAAATAAGAGCTTAAAAAATTAATAGAAAAATTTAAAATTTTTTTAAAATTTTTTCAAAACATAAACTTTAAAATTTAAGTCTTTACTTATTATTTTAAAAATAAAAAAAAATTTTAAAAAATTGTTAAAAATTATATATATTTTTAAAATTTAAAATATTATTTAAATATTTAAAAATTTCATAAATTTTTTTAAAAAAGGGAAAAAAAAAATAAAATAAAAAAAAAGTAACAAAAAATAAATTGTCTAATTAGAAAAAAAGGTTTTTCGATGGGGTTGAGCCCCCCTTTTCTCCCTGTTAATAAGATAAAAATATTAATTTAAAAAAAAAAATAAATATGATTTAAAGGATAAAATAATAATAAATTTAAAAATTTTTTAGAAATTAAAGGTAAAAAAAAATAAGATAATTTAAATTTATGATAATATTTGGGTTTCTCCTCCTAATTTATTAGGGATAGATCGAAGAAAGCATATGCATATAAAAGTATCTTTCGGGTTGAATAGGTTTGGAGGTAACTTTGGTTTAGTGGGGAAAATTATCAGGGTCCCCTAAAAATAAAGGGTTATTTCTAGTTAATAAAAAAAAAAAAAAAAAAAATAAATCCAAAATTTTCAATGCAAAATTAATACCTAATCAAAAAACATAAACATTACCAATGTTCAGCTGTATGACAAAAAAAAAAATTTTGAAAAATTATTAATTAAGGCCAGTGTAACGACCCAATACGAAATTTTTTTATTTAGAAAAAAAAAAAATTTTTAAATTTAAAAACTTTAATAATTAAAAAACGTTTCGGGGCTCTATTTGCTCCTTTCAGTGGCAAAAAAATAAGAAAATAAATACCCATAATAAATAAATATCCCAAAAAGTTCAAAAAAAAAACCCGAAATACTAGTCAATTTTAAGTTATATAGTTAAGTCATATTTAAAAAACGAAAAATTTTTATTTACAATGAATTAAAACCCAATTAAAATAGTTCAAAAAAGTAAGAACCCAATTAGAAGCAGAATAAATTCGTCCGGTTATTCATAAAATATTTTAAAATTTTTAATAAAAACTGGGGTGGGCATTTAACTTTTCCCCAAAAACGAACCCTTAGTTATTTGACGAAATTTCCCTCAAACCCTGGCCAAGATTAGGCCCTTTCTTCTCCAAATTATTTGATATTTTTTAATGAATTTAGGGAATTTTTTCAATTTTTAAAAGGTTTCCCCCTAATGTGTATGAAAAAATTTTAAAAATTTTACAAATTAAACAATACTAAAATATTGAACCTTTTTGCTTACAAATTGTTCCGAATAACTTGAGATGAGTTTTGCTTCTAATTGTTGTTGGCCTTATTGTTAGTTTTTTTACTTTTTTCTATTTTTTAAAAAGTCGAATAAAAGGTGTCAGATCTCACAAAATAAACTTTTACATAATTTCTAAAAATTCAAATTTTCTCGGAGTCGAAATACGCGTTTTTAAGCAATTCGGTGTCTGTGTTTTTATTTATACCATGCCTTTGTTCCTTGATGTGTATCATTTCCGAGGGGTAAGTCTTTTATAATAATTAGATTTAATATCAAATATTTTTTAAAAATTTTTCCCCAAACAAAAAAAAAATTTTATTTTTTAAATTTTTAGAGACCACAGAATGTTTTGGGGGAATCAAATTTTTTTTTATTCAAATTTTTTTTTTGTTAAAGGTTTTTTTTTTGGTTTTCCCAACATTTCCCCTTTAAATCCTTTTTCAATTAATTTTTTGGGGCAAAAAATTTATTATTGTTTGCCCCGTTTTTGGGGCCTTTTTTGGGTTTTTAAAAAATTTTAAAGAATTTTTGAAAAAAGGAAACCTACTCGAAATTGATTTTTTTTTTTTTCGATGTTTTTTCAGGGAAATTTTTTTAATTTTTTGGAAGAAAAAAAATTTTTTTTTGCTAATCTTCTCCCAATTTTTTTTTTTCTTTTGGTTTTTAAATGTCAATGTTAAGTGCAATTTATAAGTGCACCCCTTTTTTTTTAAAAATTTTTAAAAAAATTTTTTGAAAAAACCCGGGCGAATCTTTTTGCTTCTAATTGGGGTTTTTTATTTTTTTGAACATTTTAAGGGTTTTAAAATTTATTGTAAAATATTTTTTCTTTTTAAAAATATATTTTAAAATAAAAACTTATTGACTTGTTTTGCGGATTTTTTTATTAGAATTTTTTGATGTTTTTATTTTTTAGGGTTTTTATTTCTTTTTTTTTGCGCACTGAAGAGGAGAAAGAGGAAATCAAAAATTTTGTAATTTTTATGTAAAATTTAAAAAATTTTTTTTAAAAAAATAAAATAATTTTTTGTTTTTCTCTTTTAAAAGGGGCCCTTAAATTTTAAAAAATTTACATTTTTTTCCCTATATATTTTTAAAGGGAAAAAAAATTTTGGAAAAAGGGAATTTTTTTTAAATTTTCTATTTGTTTAAGGTTTTTAGGCCCCTTTTTAAAGGAGAAAATAAAAGAATTAAAACTAAATTTTAATAATAAAAAAGGGGATAAAAAAAAAAAGAGAAAAATCGGTTTTTTTTTAAAATAGCGTTTTGATAGAAAATCCCTCAAAAATTTTTTTTAACATTAAGGTTCCCCCAAAAAAAGGAAAAAGTTGAAACTAAATTTTTTTTAAATTTCAGTACCCCCCAAAAAAAATTTGTCCCCAGGGGGGAAATATTTCCCAAAAAAGGGGTAGCATTGAAAAAGGTTAAAATTTTTACACCAATTAATCAATATTATAAAGTTTAAATTAGGTTTTAATAAAGTCCCCGTCTTTTATGAAATATATGAAAATAAAAAATTGATGCCCCTTAATATGGATTTTGTGTTTTTTAATCATCCAAAAATTTAAAATTTTTAATGTTTTGGATAAAATTTTTGAAAACATAATTTGGGGTTTGGGGCAATAAATTTTTGATAAAAAGAAACCTTTTAATAATTTGAATAAAAAGGGAAAAAAAACCCAATAGGGGGAAACCCAAAAAATTTATCAGTAAGAAATATTTACTGGAGTTGGTAAATTTTTAAAAAAGTATTATTAATTTTATTAATTTTTAAAATTTTATTCATTTAATTTTAAAGTGGGGAAATTTAATTTAAATTTTTTGTAAAAATAAAAAATTTTTGTTGGGGCAAATTTTTAAATAATGAATAGAGAAAAAAAAAGATTTTTTTTGGGTTTTAAAAAATTTTTAAAATTTTTTAATGGATATTCTTAAATTTTTAAAAAGTTTTAAAAAAATTTTTTTTTTTAAATTAAATTTGGGAAAAATTTCTGTAAAATTTTGTTTTTTTGGAAAATAAGTGTATTGATTTAAAATTAAATGTTTTAATAAAAAAATTTTAAATAAAGAGTATAATAAAAAATTTTTAAAAATTTTTTAAGTTATTTGTTCATTTAAAAATTAATTTTGAAAAAAAAAGGGAAAGAAAATTTTAGAAAACCCCAAATTTATAATTAAAAATAATAAAATTAAAATAAATATTTTTTGATTTTCAATTGATTTTTTTAAAAGAAAATTAAAAACATGAATTTTAATTAATATATTTTATTATAATTAGGGGGGGGTTTAAAATTTTTTTAATGTTTATTTTAAAAACCCCGTAGCTCATCATGTCCACACCAAATTTGTCGAAAAGCCATAATCTTCTCCCCCAATCTTTCCAAACTTTCTCTTTCTATTCCCCATAATTGCCACATAATAGCCGCCGCTCTCCTCATCCTATCTTTCACTTGTCCTTTTGTCCTCCTTTCCTCTGTAGTCTATATCCCAGATACGTAAACCCCTTAAATTTCCTCCATTTTCTCTCCTTTCCATTCCACTCCCTCTTTTCCATCTTCCCCCCTTTCTCCAAAAACCTCATTATCTTCGTTTCTTTGCGTTCAGCTCCAATCTCTGTTGTCTAGATATTCTTCTAACCTTTTCTACCATACTTCTCATTTTCCTCCCCTCCCTACCAAAAAACCCATATCATCCGCGTATGCCAATGTATAAATCTTTTTCCATTTTTAAACTCCTCCTCTTCTACCTTCCCCATTTTTCCTTAAGTCCGCTATTAGGATGTGAATAGTTTTGGACTCAATGGGCACCCTGCCCTTAATCCTTTCTCAACCAAAAACTCTCTCCAACTTCTTCCCCTATCTTTATCCTGCATGTTGTCTTCTAAATCACCATTCTACCCTTCTTCTCAATCCTTTCCTTACTCCTCTCTCCTCCATTGCCTCCATTAATTTTTCCTGTCTACCGATTTCAAATGCTGCTCTCGATCTATAAACAATGCCGTTAGCCTTCCCTCTTTTTTTTCCAGTTGTTTTATTGATTAGATAATTCATCACGTATATGTTGTCTATTGTTCCCATTCCTCTCCTAAACCCCATCTGATTTTTGGCACTATCCCTTTTTCCTCCACATCCTTCCTCAATCTTTCTGTCAGTATCATCGTGTAAACTTATACATTGATGGCATCATGGTTACTCCCCTGTAGTCTTCCACCCTTTCCATCCCCTTTTCCTTATCGGGTAATCCCCTCCCATATCCATCTCTTCGGCCATCCTTCTCCTCTCCATATTCTATTACAAAAATCAGCATCCAATCCTCCACGTTCCCTCCTCCATACTTCCATAAACCCATTCGGAATCTCATCTATCCCTGTCGCTTTTCCTGGGTTTTAGCTTTTATATGGGCCTCTCTCATTTCCTCTCTAAATTTTTTCTCCTCTCCTCCTCTGTCCTGTTCCCCTCCTCTCTTCTTTTTCCCTTTTTTACCTTTTCTCCTCTGTTCCTCCTAACAACTTTAAAATATCTCTCCACTTTCTCATCTCAATTTCTTCGTTTATTCCTTTCCATCTTCTTCTCTCTCTGGTTTTTTATCTCCCATACCTCCCATTCTCTTTTCACCCTCTGCTGCCTTCTTTTCCCATTTCTCGTTTCTTCCTTTTTCTTCCTCTCACACAATCTCTTGTAATCCCTCTTCTTTCCTATATTCCTCCCCCTCACCTCCTTCCCCCCACCATCTCCTCAGCTCCCTCCTTACCTTTTTTTCTCCTCTCTGCACTCCCCATCCCACCATCCTCTTTTCTCCTTCTTCCCTTTCCTCAGTCCTCCTCTGTTGCTCTTAATACTTCCTTCATCCTCTCCTTATTCTTTCCCATTCTCCATCTATCCTTCCTCCCCCTCCTCCTATTTCTCCTATTCCCCCACTTTTCCCTCCAAAAATCCTCGGCCCTCCCCATTCCATACTCCTCTCCTCCCCCTCTCGACTTTTTCTCTCTCTCTCTGCCATCCTTCTATCTCCACTTCTATTGGATGATGACTGAGTCAACCTTGTCTCCCATTCTTAACCTTCTCACCTTCTCTCCGCTATCCTCATTTCCAATTTCTAATCTAAACCGTGTTCCCTCTTCCTCCTGTAAAAGTCCATTCTCCCTCCTCAAACTCCCTTGTGTTACCGTTCATTATGCTCCAACCTCTTTCTCCCATGAATTCCAGTAGTTTTTCCCTCTGCATTGATTAATTGTTTTCGACTTTCTTTTCTTTTTCCCCTTTTCCTCTCCTCTTCCGCGTTCTCCTTTTCTCTGATTCTACCCCCTCCCTTTTCCTGTCACTAGCATTAAAATTCCTCTATTATCGTGTAAACCTCCTCCCCTTTTTCCTCCGTCCCCTTTCCATCCTGCACGCCTTCTCTATCCTTTTCCTACGTATACTCCTATCACCCTCCATTTTTTCCTTCCCTATCTTTACTTTCCTACCCCAAAAACCCTCCTTACTCAGCTCCATCATTCCTCCCTTCTCTGCAATCTTTTTTTTATCCCCATAATCATGCTCCTTTTGCTCTTTCCTCTCTTCTTCTTTCTACTGCTCCTGCACTCCCCATACGTTATCCTTTCGGGAGGTACCTTCTATTTCTTTTCCCTCCTTCCTCTTCCATCCATGGTTTCTGATAACACTATTACATCCCATTCCTCTAATCCTTTCCAAAAATCTATGTCCTTATTCCCTACTCCCGCTACGTTCCAAAAACTACCTTCCATCCTTTTCCTCTCTTCTCCTTTTCCCTCTCTCTCTCTATCTCTACTTTTAGCCCATCTTCCTTTCTCCTCTCCTCTTCCCCCATTATAATATTCTTTACATTCCCTTCTCATCTTCAGAACTTCCTTCTCCTCACCCATCTCACCATTTTTCTCCTATTTTTAACTTGCCATTACTACCCATGTCCTTTCTCCTCTTTTCCTCTCCTTGCTATCTCTCCCAAATTTCGTCTTATCTTCCTTTCTTTTTATGTTAAATCCGTGTCTATCCTTTTTTCTGCCTTTCAGCCTCTTTTCTTCTCCATCACTCCATTTTGTTCTTCCTTTTCCAATTCCACCACCCCCATTTCTCTCCCCATTTCTCTATCCTCCCCTATTTTCCTTATTTTCATTATCCTCGCTTCTCGCCTCTATTCCTCTAACAATTTTTTCGGCCCCTCTCTTCTTTTCCCCTCTTTGACTAATAGCCTTTTATTACTAATTCTTTCTTTTTCCTCTTTTTCTAATATCTCCCATTTCCTTTCCTTTCCCCTACTTCTTTTGAAACCTTCCTGGTGCTCTCTTTTCTCCTCAACCTCCTCCTTTCCTCCATCTCCTAGTCCCTAAACTCCTCTTCATACCGTTTTCCCTGTTCTCTTCATTCGTCTTTTCTCTTTCCTCAATCTGTATCTTGTAATCTCTTCTTATCTCCTCCATCTTCCTCTTTTCCTCTCTCCCTGTTCCTTTATTTCCTCCCTGATCTCCCCCATTTCTGCCACATATCTTGCAACCCAATTTTTGATCTCTTCCTTCTCTCCATCCTCTTCACCACCTTTTTCCGGTGATCTCGTTGTCTTGTTGCTTCTCTTATCGAGAGAAAAATTTTTTATGTTATACCCTCTCGAAGCCTCTCGAAAAAATTATTTATGTTATCGAAAATAAAGGACTAAAGGAAAAATTTCGTGACTATTAAACTAGAGCAGTTAGAAAAAATTTATGGGATTGCCGAAAAAGAAAGGTACGGAAGAGGGAATAACTAGCGATATATTGAGGACAACTTTTTTTGTAATAAAAGGAATTTGCGAATTAAAAAAACAATTCTTTAAGAGAAGGTCTCTGTCCGGAAGGTTGGAAAACCTCTACATAATACCGATTCCAAAGATAGAAAAGCGAAAAAAAAACGAGCGTTTTAGGCCTATAAATATGTTACCATATTTGAAAAAGTGTTAGAATTAGTAGTAAAAGAACAACTTTAAATGTATTTGGAACTAACGTATTATAACAGAACCATCAGTCGGGTTAGAAAATATTATCTGGGGGAAAAGCGATTCAAACTGCAAGGG
>NW_028191001.1:0-18434 GCF_048542155.1 Nylanderia fulva | reverse complement strand
AAAAAAGTGGGAAAAAAAAGGGGTTTATATAAAAAATTTTTTTTAAATAGATTTTTTTTTAATTATTTTTTGTTTTAAAAATTTTAAATATTTGAATTGATTTTTTTTTTTTTTTAAAATCGACCAGTATGTTGTGATTATTTCATTAATTTTCTTTACAATTTTTAAAACTACAAAAGAGTTTTAATATTTTTTGAAATTTTTTTTGTATGAAAGTGCAAATAATAAAATTAGTTAAAAAAAATTTTTTTTTTAATAAAATATATAATGTTTTACATGTTAAAAATATAAAATAATAAAAAATGAAAAAAATGAAATCTTATAGTCTTAAAAAATTTTTTCATTTTTAATAAAAAGATATAAAATATTTTTTAGGATCTTTTTCTGTAAGTATAATCATTAATTAAAAGGCCAATTAATTTACAAATTTAAAAAATTAAAATAATTTTTAAAAATTAAAATAGTTTTAAAAATTTTCCAGATTTCGTTCTGTATTTTATCAAACTTTTTCCTGGGTTTTAACTTTTAAAAGGTGTGTGCTTTTTTTTGATATTTTTTCTTTTAAAGAACAAAAAAAAAGAAAAAAAAAAAGAAAAAACCACACACAAAAGAAAAAAAAAATTTACAAAAACCAAAAAAAAAAAAAAAGAAGAAGAATCCTAAATTTTAAAAAATTTTAGAAGGAGGGGAAGCCAAAGGCAAAAAGTGGGGGGCAAAATTAAAAAAGAAAAATGAAAAAAACCCAAGGAACTCCCATTAAATTTTTTCTTAATTTTATAATCGAATAAGACAACATTGATACTAAGTTTAAATTGTCAAAAAAAAAAAAATTAATAATTGTAAATAAATAATTAAAAATTAAAAAAAAAAAAATTTATGTTTTGATTGTAATCCTTCATCAAAGTATAAATTTTTTCTTTTTTTGTTTTTTTAAAAGAAATTCTTTTAAAATCATATCTTTTTTTTTTGGTAAGAATTTAATTTTTGGCCATCAGAGGAAAAAATTTGGGTGCTTCTTTCTCCATGTTCTAGCAGTTTATATGATCAAAAAAAACAGCAAGTAAAAAAAAAAAAAATATAAATAAAAAAATTTAAAAAATATAATTGTTGGCCCCCTGTTAGCCCCGGTTACTCTTTGTATGATTTATATTTTTCGCGAGTAAAATTTTTACGTCCGGAATCCCAAGGGATTTTGGTTAAAAACAAGGGCCCCTTTTCTGTTTCGGGAGACTGACAGATTTGTCTGCGGTCGATCGTGCGGACTTTTCCCCGAGACCGGAGTTTTTTGGGTTACGAAGCAATTTTTTATTTTCATTGGTTCGTGTAGGGATCCCAATTAAAGTTCTTTCCTTTACGGAGTGTTTTTATTTGGGCCGCGAGGGGAGGGGGTGTGGGATACTGAGCGAGAGGGTCGAGGCGAACAGGGGGTCTCCGGGAAAAAAACCAAAAGAATCGCATTTTTCGGTGAACGCCAAATACGACTAACATTCCCAAAAGCGACGCGTTCCCGAACAACGATAAGGAATAGTGAAGGAGGGTTTGCAGACCGCACTGCGAAAATTACGAGAAATGGGGCCGAACGAGAAATCAGAAAGCTCGCTTTGAGGCTCTTTCCGAGAAAAGGCAAACAGCTGCACCAGCTCAAATTGAGGTCTCCTCGCGTAAACAAAACCAGTAACCTTCTAAAAAAGAGCTCCGGGATACGCGACAAATTTTTAATTTGCGCGAGTCCCGCGAGTGCCCGATAGCCACAAGTCCCCTGATAGACGGGGCGAGACCCGGTGACTTGGGGCAAAAAAGGGTTTAAAAATGAAGCCTGATACATTTGAGGAAAGGGGTTCCCCGCGGGAGTTCCTCTCCCAATTTTTTGATAGCCGTTGCGAATAATGGATGAGAAAGCAAAAATGATTACTTCGCTGAAAATTTAAAGGGGAAAAGGGGCCGTTTTAGAAAATTTTGGGAAATTTTGAAAAATTAACTTTCGCAGAATTAAAATCAAAATTAAATTTGCTTTTTGAAGCGGAAATTGAGCAAAAACTATTATATCTTTTTACGAACGGAAAAAAAAAAAAAAAAAAAATGGGAGGATTTCGTTTCCCCTTTTGGACCCAAAAACTTGAGAGACTGTCCGTTGGTTTACCCCGAATGCCCATAAACGGTCCACGATAAAAAGCAGCGCGAAATTTTGGTTCGGTTTAATAGGCGGGTTTGTAAAAAAGAACCCTTCAACGGGAAAGGGAAATTACATTTTTAAAATTTAGCATAGAAAGGCAAAGGCCATAAAAATAATTCGGGGGGTATTTTTTAAAAAAAAAAGAGAAAATTTTTTATAAAAAGGGAAAATTGGGAAAAATAATAAAAATTTATCAAAAGGGAAGAGGAGCGACGCGCAAAACCGTTCCAAAAAAAAGAAAAGCGAAGGTTAACTAAAAGGGGAAAAGCGCAACCCAAACAACTTTTCGGCCATAGAGAAAGAATGTTGGTCTTGCGGGAAGATCGGGCATTTGGTTTTTTTCAATGTCCTGAGGCGGGGAAAAAAATGGGGTAGTTAAATTTTTTGGGGAAAATCAACTCTTACGAAAACCCCCCCGGGGTCCAATTTTGTTGATTCTTTGGGGTTTATGTTGAAAATTTTTAAGAAAAATTTCTTCGTATTTCTAGTTGAAAAAAAAGGATGTTTTTTTTAAAAAATAGATAAGGGTTTCTGATTTCCATTTTAAAAATAGCAGATTAGTGGGAAAGATTTGAAAAAGATTCGGGGGCAATGATTTAAATTTTGAAATATCCGACGGGAAAAATTTTTTAATTGTTTTTTTTAGTAAAAACAAAAATTAAAATCGGAAATTTTTTGGGTTTGAAATTCCGTTTTTATTGGGGAAAAAAATTTTATCAATGTATTTTGGGAATGATTTCCTTTTAAAAAATTTATTTTTTTTGGAAAACTTTTCAAAAAAGTTTTTAAAAATCCCTTTTTTGAAATAAAAGATTTTCAATTTCAGAATAAGAATTTCCCAAAAGGGGAAATTCCCTTATTTAAAAAAGAACTTTTTTGAAAAAGAGCCGATTCATTTGAGAAAAAAAAAAAAAAAAACCTTTATAAAATTTTCTAAAAATTTTCAAAGATCTATTCTCCTGTTATGTTTGTTTTGGGAATTGAAAATATTATTAACTTCCCTAAAAATGTAAAAGACTTCCCCCCAAAAAAACGGCCCGGGATTTCCCTTTTAGATGAGAGATGAGGTTTTTTAATGGAAAGGGAAATGAAAATAGAAAATCTAAAGAAATCAAAAATTTTTTTGGGGCTTTTATGGTCCAAAAGAAAAAAAGGGTTTCTTTTTATTCCGGAAAACTTAAACCCCAATTTTAAAAGATTTATTTCCAAAAATTGAGAAATTTATCTTTTTATAGGAAAAAAACATTTTTTTCCCTTGATTTAAAAAATTGGTTTATAATAAAATTTCCCGCCCCCAAAAAAAAGAAAAACCTTTTTTCTATCGGTAAGGGGACTTTGGCAATTTAAATCATCCCTTCTTTTTTAAACCCCCCACTTTTAAAACTTTTAAAAATTTTTTTAAACATATTCAAAGGGCTATTTTTTTAACAATTCTCTTTTTTGGAAAAGACGTTTAAATTTTTAAAAACCCTTTTAAAAAAGTTTTCCCTTGCGCTCGGAAAACCCCTTAAAATTTAACCCAAAAATTTTTTTTTTCCAAAAAGAAAAAAATATCTTACAAACCAACGGGGCTTACCACCACCCAGAAAAAAAACCTTTTTGTTGCCGTACCCCCATAAAAAAAACAATTTGCGTGTTTTTTTAGGTTTTTGGGGTTATTAAAAGGGAAATTTGTTTAGAGGTTTCTTCAAAGCAAAAACCTTTTTCGCCTTAAAAAGGAAACAAAATTAAATTTTTTGGAACGAGAAGGAAGGTTTTCAAAGAAATTTTTTTCCCCCCCCCCCCCCCCCCCCCCCCCCCTTTTATCTTTTCCAAAAAAGGGGCTTTTTTTTAATCCCCAAAACTTCTTTGGTCGTTTTCCCCCCAAAAATCTTAAAAAGGGGGTTTCCGTATTTATCACAACAAAAACAAAGGGGTTTATTTTTTAACTCGTCGAAAATTTTTAGCAATTTATCAGTGCTATTAATTTTTTCGACATTATTTTTTGGGCGAAGATTTTTTTCGTATGTCATGTTTCCTTAAAAGGCTTATGCTTTTAAAGTTTTGGAAGGGAAATTAGCTCGTTGGTTAAAAAAACTCCAAAAATCGACTTCAAAAGAAAAAAACCCCGAAAAGGAGAATCTCACAAAAAGCCAAGGATTGTCCAACAAACTATGTGAGATTATGGTGGGAATTTTTCCCCAAGGGGCGGAAAAAAGAGACGTCTGAAAACAAAAAAAATTTTGCACGACTTTTTTCCAAACAAAAGATTGGGAGAAGGGGGGCGTAAAAATCAGAAAAAAGATCCTGACTTCCATTTTTTTTCAAGGAAAATTAAGAAACCGCCCATCTGTTTGAATTCGTGACTCTGACATTTCTGCTAAATTTATTGGATTTATTGGAATGATTAATTCTTGAATGGGTCCTTTACAAAAAAGGGGGAAGCCCCAAAATTTAAATCTAGTTTTTCTTCAATTGTTTGTTCCTCGAAAGTGGTTAAAAAGTCCTTGAGAAAGTCATTTTTCCCCGTTGGGAGGTATTTGGTGTAAACAAAACCTTAGAAAAGGTACGAAAACGCTTTTTTTTGGGCCTTTCAAGCAAACTTTTTGAAAATTTGGGTGAAAAACTTGCAGGTCTTTTTTAAAAAAGGCCCCACGGAAAAGGAAAATTTCCTATGCGATCTATTGTCGGAATCCTTTTAAAAAAATTTAAGGAAACCCAGGCCCCCTTCCATAACTTTTTCTGGAAACAATATTTAATTGTCACGTAGATTGCTTCACCAAAGGGTAGAAGCTTTCCCTAAAAATATTAGAGCAAAACTGGCAAAATCTTTTTTATGAGTTTTTTTCAAACGGGGATACCTTTTAGAATTACATACCGTTTAAGAAAAAAAATTTTGAATCGAAAGTTCGCTGAAAAAATAAGCTTCTCGGAATTGGAAAACGCGGACTACTGCGTTGATCCTCAGTCTGATGGTCAGGCGAACGAAACATCAAACAATAATCAAATCTCAAAAGTATATTTCACAAAAAAAGTTTGGGTGGGGGTTCCCATTTTTTCTTCTTTTCAGATCTTCAAAGAAACCATGGGTTTTACTCCTCGAATTATTTTCGCCGAGACTGATTTCAGTGGATCTTTTTGAAAAGGAAAATGTTCTAGTTAGAAGAAAAAAAAGCCCGTCTTTGATGAAAAAATTTCGCTAATGCTTCAAAAGAAGTTAAATGAAACCCATTCCGAAATTGGGCAAGATAAATTTGATTTTGGGTGAAGAGTTGGTACGAAAAGGGGGTTAGACAAATTTTTTTTAAGAGGGAGAGAGATTGGTTTATAACCCAAGAATTAAAAGGTAGAGTCCCCAAATTAAAGTAATTGGGAAGGACTTTCTCTATTTTAAAAAAATTTTAACGATGTGGGATGCTTCAGAAAAACCCAGCATCGGAAGAAAGTATGCAGCAAAGATTAGCTCCTTTTTTAGATAGAAATAGATTTTTAATTAGAAATAGTCAAAACTCAAATAAAGGTGCTGGGATTTGGAGGTTTGTTTTGGAATATTTTTAAGTGCATTTTTTTAATTGTTTTAATTTATTCGGTTTGAAAAGTTTTTTTTCAGTTGGGAAATTTTTAAGAAAAGGCTTTCCTGGTTTTTTTTTACGAAGAATTTTCTGAGGGAAATTCCTGCGACCATTCTCACGAGGGCAATTGGCTCCCCTTTTTAATTTAAAGACCCTCCATCTTTAGAAAATTGGTCATTTTGGTTTGTCCGTTTTAAGACTGTCCTTCGTGGGTTTTTTTCCGTGGTTTTTTTACGGTGGGGCAAAGGGGGAAGGATTGGGGTTCCGAGGGAAAGTTGGGTCCACGGAAAATATTCCCCCCTTTTGTCTGAAAATTATGGACCTTTCGTTTCTTCCGGAAGACGGCGAGTATAGGAAAAACCCCGAAGACAGCAGGGATACCAAAACTCGACTGTTTTAAAAAAAATTGGCTAATTTAAAAAAAAAAAAAAACATTCGGTACGGAAAGGGGAGGGCGAAGTGGAACCTTAGAGCAGAAGGGAAGAAAGGGGGTGGACAAGAGCGAAAAAGAGAGGGAAAAGGGTTTGTTGGAATGTAGGAAACTAAGGGGGGGGAGCGGAGTATCGTTGGTGCCCTGATACACGTCAGAGTTAGGTCTTCATCTCCGTGAGAATGTCGGGACGACAATTTTTAAGAAGGGGGGCATGTTGCGCCCCCGGGGTTGCCCCTGGTCTAATTTGTATCGGGTACTTTTCGCGGGTCAACTTTACGCCTCCGGGAGATCGTCGTCAAGGGAGTTTTTTTTAAAAACTAAGGTCTTCTTCTTTTTTCGGGAGAATACAGATTTGGTTAGCGGGCGCATCGTGCGGACGTTTTCCGGGCCCGGAGCTTCTTTGCATTAGAATCATATTTTTTATATTTCTTTTTCGGTATTGGTCCTCAAAAAAGGCATTTTTCCCTAACGCGGTGTTTTTTTTCGCGCGCAATGATAGTGACTGTGGTGAGTGACTGACGGGGCGTCCCCAGGACGAACAAATAAAAAGATTTAAACAAATTTTTTTATCATTTATTTACGTTGGTCCAAACATATTTAATTGAAAACTTTTTTCCCTGAAGTATTGGATTTTTTAAAAGTTTCTTCCCTTTTTTTTTTTTTTTTTTTTTTTTTTTTTTTTAACATTAATTTATTTTCGGGGGGAAAAAAAAGGGGAACAGGTTTTCCCCGACTGTGGAACTACTTTTGGGACCAACTGACCACGGCAACATTAAACTCGAAAAATTGCAACAAATTTTAAAAAAAAAGTTAACCAAAAAATTTTCTATCTGATGATACCTTTTTTAATCTGAAGGGAAGTGGAAAAAACACAAAAGCCCCCCAGGCAGCCAAAAAACCAAACAAGCGAAAAACAAAGAAAATTTTTGTCACTGACCCGAAAAAAAAATTTATTTGCGAATTACAAGTATAGTCAAACTAGAATAAATTTTTATATTTTTGACCAAAATATAAAGGGTTTCCATTTTTCAATCCAATATGTATCATCACAATTTTAATTTTTTTTTTAAAAAAAAAAACATCGCTTGCGTACAAAATTTTAAAAACCTGCTTTAATAATGTAAATTTAAAACATTTTTAAAAGGGGTTTTTTTTTATTTTGTGAAAACAATATTTGGTAAATTTAAAGCATTATTTATTTTGTTTTCAATTTATTTGCTGGGTTTTTTTTGATTTTTCTTCGATGTATTTTTCTGTAAAGGTTTTTTTATTTTTTTAATACATTTTTTTTAAAAGTGCCCAAAAGATTTTTTGAAAGGAAAACACTAAAAGTATTAAAGGGCCCAAATAATTTTACATCATCACTCAATGTATCCCAAATTGTGTACCGTGTAAAACATTTTTCTTTTCCTATAGAATTTATAAATAAACAAAATAAGATAAAAAGCTCCTTTATATTTAAGATTATTTAGAAATCGATGGGTGACAATTTCTGATCGCAAATGAAAACTATAAAGTGCTTATAATTAAAAGGAAAAATTTTATGTAATAAAACAGGTCCAAAAAATTAAAGAATACTTTAAATTTCGGTAGCTTTATCATCCCAATTTTTTTAAAAATTGTGGGGGACCTAACAAAATCAGAGAACATATTTTTTTAAAGAATCAATTTGAAGTTAGTTTTTTATTTTTTCACCAGATAATTTTGCTTCAAAGTGAGGGAAACCCTAAAACCTAAAATTTGTAATTTTTTTTATTTGTCCCAAAACAAAACCAAAACTTAGTCTAGTGGAAAAATAGTGACCATTGGGGAAAGACATTTGTTCAAATAAGAGTACCAGTTTGTTCTGGATTTTTCTGTTTTTTAATTTTTGTCTGTTGCAGGGACAATTTTGAGAAAAAAAAAACTTCGGTGGGGTTTATAATTTTTTTACGCACATTTACTACAAACCAAAAATGCCATTGTGACCCTTTTGCAAGTGACAAATGATCGCGCAGGAGTATCGCATTAATTTCTCAAATTTTACTTTTTATATATTATTTTTAAATGTAAATTTATTTTATTCAATTTTTAAATTCAGTTATAAAATGTTGAAAAAATGATTTTTGAACTGGGTTTATTTTAACCGTGATAAGCGCCAACAAAAAAAGGAAAATTTTGATTTTATTTTTAAAAAATTTGTACTAAAATAGGGTTAATTTACTTTTTTAACTTTTTAAATAGGAAGTCCCTCTAATTAACATTATAAAATAGGATTATTAAATTTTTAGGTATTAAAAGACTTAACTTAGCAATAAATTTCCATTTTGTAACCCATAATGATAAAATGCCCACTGCTTTTATAAATTGTTGCGGCGTGGGGTGTTATTAATGTCCTCCCCCAAATTGGGGGGAGATTATTATGACCTTTATCTTTTAAAATGTAAAGTGAGCTGTTAATTGCTGTGAATTTATATTTATTTCCCCCTAAAATTAATTTTCTCTAAAAGAATGTTTTTTAGTAATAAAAGATGTGCAAAGCTATTATGTTTCCCTTTAAAAAAAAAAAAAACATCTGTTATAGTTAATGAAATTTGTGTTTTTAAAGAAAAATTTTGTTTTATTGACGGATTTTGGCAGAAAAAAGAAAAATTTTTTAAATTTTATATTTTATAATAAAATGGTCAGTAAGTTCAGAAAAACTATTAGAGGGCTTCTTTTTTCAAATGATGAATTTTTGGTTTACTGTTTAATTTCTTAATTTTTCCTTTGAAGTATTTCCCATTTTCATTTTTTTAACCGACGAATTGGTCTACGTGATAATTTGCAAAAATTTTTTTTGGCTTTCTATAAATGTTTTATGTAAAAAATAATTTTTGTAAATATATTGTAATCCCCTTGGGGAGGAAAAGCAATTCTTTTCGCCGGTAAAGTTTAAAGATTCGAAGGTTTTTTTAAACCTTTGGTTCTTAAAAAAAAGAATTTATTGTTTTAAAAAAAAAGGGAAAGTTTAACTTATACTCCTTTTATAAAAATATATAAAAATATTTTTGAAAGTTAATTGTTTTGAAAAAAGGAAAAATATATATATATATATATATAAAAACGCTTTTTTTTTAACTTTTTTAAAAAAAAATTTTCCACAAATCTGAGGGGGGAACACTATTTTCACACTAATCTGCACTTATCTGTTTAGAATAAAGTTTAAGTTTGGGTTTTACTTTTTGGTGTACGACTTATATTTAATTTAAAGTATAGTTTCAAAAGAGAAAATCGTGTTTCTTAATCAATCTTACTTTCGAGGTTTTGTTATTACGCGTAAAATAGCAAAGTTTGGGGGTTCCAGAAAAAATGAAAAGGGGCCCTTTGCAAATTTAAAAAAATAATGTGTTATTGCAGGATAGATTCCAAAAAGATCAAGACTCAAAAAATTTTAAAATTTAAAAATTATATTCATTTGAAAGCTGTTAAAAGTTTAATATTTTTGAAGCCCCTTAAAATGGGGACGTGATTATAATTAAAGAATAGAATCTTAAAAAAAAAAAATACAAGCGATTATTTTTTATTAAAAATAAGATTTTTTAAAATTTGTCAAAAAAACTCCCTTTTGACGTCTTTTTTGCTTTTTTCCGAAAAGATCCTAAAAAGATGCAAAAAGGTACTTTTCCCCCAATAAATTAAAAAATTTGATTTTATAAAAAAAATGTAAACAAAAAGACCTTTTAGATGCCCCTTTTTGCCTTTCCCGAAAAGATAAATTAAAAAAAAACATCTTTTTGATCGGTCGTGGGGGGGGGGGTTTTAAAAAAAAAAAAAAGAAAAGACCCTTTTAAAAAAAAAAATCTGAAAAAAAAAGGTTTTTTTTCTTTGGTTTTTTGCCCCCCCCCTTAAAATTCTAAAAACCTTTCGAATAAAAGGGTGGGCCTTTTATTTTTCAAAAAAACCAAAACAAAAAAAAAAAAAAAAAAAACAAACAATGGGGGTTTTTTTGATTGTGCTTTTGGTTTTGGGGAATTTTTTTTTTTTTTTTTTTTTTTTTTGTTTTTTCTTTAAAAAAACAAAAAAAAAAAGGGGGGGGGGGGGGGGGGGGGTTTTGGCCAAAGCGATTTTTTTTTTTGGGTTTTTTTTTTTTTTTTTTAAGGGTAAAAAAAAAAAACAAAAAAAAAAAAAAAAAAAAGGGGAATGCTAGGGGGGGGGTTTTTTTCGTTTTTAAAACTGTTCGTCTTTATTTGTGGGGGGGGGTGTATTGGGGGATTAATAAAAATTAATAAAAATTTTGAAAGTCAAAATCTCAAATTTAGAATCTGAAAAAATTAGAAAAAAAAATTTTTTTTTTAAAATTGAAGCTAAAAATAGAAAAAAAAATTCTAAAAAATTAATTGACCATAAATTTTAAATGGCATTTTTAATCTCTCCCATTAGTCCCCAAAACCAAAAATTTACAAAATTTTTGTTTTAAATTTTTGGTTTTGGTTTTTAGGGGGGAAATTAAAAGGGGCCCCCCCTTTATTAATAATTAAAATTTTAATTTAATTTCCCAAAATTTAAAATTTCAAAAATGAACACCCAATTTTTCCCTTGCAAAAAAAAATTTTTAAAAAATTGGAGGGGCTTCAAAAAACAAATTAAAAAATAAAAAATTTTTTTCATAAAAAAAAATTTTAAAAATTTTATGAAATTCCCCTTTTTTTTTTCCCTTTTTTTTTCCTAAAGGTTCAGCTTTTTGAATTTTTTTTTTCCAAAAAACACAATAATAAAGTATTTTTTTTTTTTTAGTTATTAGATCTGAATTTAAAGGGAAAAATTTTAACAAAAAAAAAATACAAAAATATCTGGTAAAACATTCAGTTTTCGGGAAAATTTTACTTTATATTATTAGGTACAGAAAATAAACCAAATTAATTGATATAAGAAAAACACAGGAGTTGAAAAAATTTTAAAAAGGAAGAAAAAATTTTGCTAATTTTTTTTTTTATATGAATAAAAAAAATATTTTTGGGATAAAAAGGGGTTTTTAAAAGTTCTCGAGCGAAGCTACAAGAAATTTGGGAAAAGCAGAGAAATTTCATTTAAAATACCGGGTTTTTCAGGAAGAAAAAATTAAATTTTTTGAAATAATAAATACAGATTATTTTAAGTTTATATGCATTATTTTTTTCTGGAGGGGTTATAAAATAAACGTACATTTTTTTAAAAAAAGAATTTATTAAAATAGAAATTTTTTGTTACGTTTATTATACAATAAAAAATTAAATTTTATAATTTTTTAATAAATTAATAGTACATTTGAAATTCTTTCTCTTTTTTCTTTTTGCTTTTTTTTTTGATCGACACTAAAAGATTTCTAATAAAAAAATAAATAAACATATAGCACAATTGCATATATAAAATGAATATTTTATAATAAAATCAATTTTATATATAGTATTGTTATATGTTTATTTTATTCATAACAAAGGTTTCAGGGAAAAATGATTAGCATTTTAAAATATAGAAAAATAAAAGTTTGAGATTTTAACCTTATTTTAAGCAATAAAATTTATATAAAATGGTTTCATTTGTGAACGTGGTTTAAAACTACAATGGTTTCAGCCCCTTAAGACAATAATTTTTTTAATTTAAATAGAAGCAAATTTATGAAACAATACATTAATTTTAGCTTAAAATTTTTAAAATAATTTTTTTAAATTAATAATTATAAACAATTTTTTAAATTTAATTAACAAAAAATTTGGCATGATGTAACAAAAAACATTTTAATTACACCAAAACAAAAATTTTAAAATTAACGAAAAACTTATTAAAATGGATCTAATGTTTCATTTGATTCGGTAAAAAAAAAACGAAAAAAAATTAAAAAAAAATTAATTATTATTGTTTCATATATTTTTTCTCCAAAATTAATAATTTTTTGATCTTAAAAATTAAACACATTTATTTTTAAAAAACCGCCCCAAAATAAGATTTTTGTATAAATTTTTTTGCTTAAAAAATTCATACAATCTGTTCTAGAATAACCTAGAATTTGATCATTCCTTGAAACATTTGTATAGTTTAGGATTTTCCCAAAAAAATAGCTATTCTCTTTTTTTTTAAATAAAAGAATAGACTATAATATACATATCAATTAAAATGGTCAAATCTAATTCTTTGAACATACCAAAGAAAACAATATATAATAAATTTTTTAAAAATCATTAAAATATTTTAAAAATGTTAAATATTGGTTGTCCCTTTTTTTAAGTCGCATTTTAAAAAACTTTTCCCTTAATGTTAATTCATATAAAATTTATTTCATTTTTAAAATATTTATTTAACTTTCTATCGGGCTCTCAATTTTAAAATAAAATAAAAAGTGTAAATGGGCCAACTTTCGGCTGAATATTCGAGATGTTCAGTAACTACCATTTATTCATGTATAAATTTAAACACGTATTAATTATTTTAAAACTAACGAAAATTTAAACGAAAAATTACAATTTTTAAACGTTTCGCCGCACGCGGTCTTTTTCAGTTAATTTTTGAAAAAAAAATTTCTTACAATTCACATATATCAAAATTTAATTATTTATTCAGATCGAGAGTTTTTGAGAAATTTAAAAAGCGTGTTTCAACCGCCTGTCCAAAAATTCGCCTCGAATGATCTTATTTTGGGTTCAACTGGGATGATTCATCGTTAATTGCGAGAAATTAACCCGTACCGTAGGCGTGCGATTAATAAGAAATTACCGCCCCGATGCCCAAATTAAAAAATTTATCCCCTACATTGGTAGTATCTTACCTATCATCGTTCTTCTTGACAATTTTGCTACTTTTAAACAGTTTTTAAGGATGACACTTAAAAACAAAATACAGAAAACGCTCTTTTTTAAACTCTACTTGATCGGAGGCGTGGTTTTTTTATTTTGACAATATCTATGTTTTACTCGTTAATGTCCTTTTTTGTCCTATTATTATTTATTGTTCGCTAATTACCCAAAAATAAAAAATACGACTCGCAAGAAACTCAGTATCTTTTTTTTAAAATTTAGTCCTTTTTTTTTGTCCTTGATATGTACATCTCAAAAGAGTTTTTTATAATTTTTTTCTTTGGGCCTGATTTAAAACATTGTCCCAATTAAAAGTATGATGTTCTTATTTGTTCAAAAATTACTAAAATGTTTTGTTCCAAACCCTAATATTATTTTATGTTTTTATTTCGGTCTGCAATTGCTTTTTTTTTGGCCCATAAGATGCTTAAATTATTGAAAATGATCTTAAAAACCACTTTCAATTGCATGGATTTTTTTAGTTTTATCTTTTTGCTTTAAAAATTATCCATTTTGTTGAGACTCAAACCCTACCATACAATTTTTTTTTTTCACCGAGGAAAAAATCATTTCTGGACCCTATCTATATAGGGAAGACAAAAAATTTTTTATTAACCGAGTCATTTCTTTATTTTTTTTTGTTCTTTCTATTTGGCCCTGCTTCAAAAAATGCCCCCCTTAATTAAATGTGTTCTTCCATTTTAAATTTTGTTAAAAATCGATCAAGGGGAACCATTGTTTGAGTATATTAAAAATTTAACCCAAATTTTTTTATTAAAAATAGGATTTTGCAATGACTCTGTCTACAAGGTTATAATTTTTCCCAATTTTGTGGCAAAAAGGGTGGTTTGAAAAAAATGAAAACTCCTTCCTAAATTTTTTCTTTTTGATCCCAGTCTATATTTTTTTTGTTATTAAAAATTTTAAGTGATAAATTAAAAATTCAAGCTTGATTAACCTCTTGTTCGCCCGGAATTTAGCCCTTTTTCATGATAGTTTTTTAAAATTTTAAATTAGTCAATTATCTAGAGTGGCCACATTATTCACCACAAACGAATGTTGTTTTTTAAAGTGTCACCTTAATAACTTTTTAATAAGTAGAAAAATTGTCAAGAAAAACATGATGGAAGCATATACCAATTGTAGGGGATATTTTTAAATTTTGGACATAGTTAGGGTTTTTTTTCTTATTAATCGCGCGCCACGTAGGGGTTAATTTCTCGAATTTTACGATGAAATCACCGGATTGAACAAAATCAGGTCTTTCGAGGCAAACATTGTGGACGGAGGGATTGAAAACGCTTAATTCTCAAAAATCCGATCTGAATAACTAAAATTTAAATTTTCGAAATGTGAATTGTAAAAATTTTTATTTTTCAATAATTATATGAAAAGACGCGTGCGCGAAACTTTATAGAATATTGAAATTTTCTTTAAATTTTGCGTTATTTTTTAAATAATATAATGCTGTATTTTATAATTTTCCATTTAAAAATGGTATTTGACGAACATCTCAAAATTTTCAGCTCGTAATTGGCCTTATATTTATCACTTTGTTTTAAATCAAGCGAAATTATTTTAAATTTATTTTTAATATAGCTGGCCTTCAATGCGCAATTTAACACAAAACGGACGATTACTATTTTAATTTTTAAATTTTTTATTCATGGGTTTTTTGGAAAAAAACCCCAGTTATTTTAAAAAATGGATTAATGCAACTACTTTTAATAAGACGAGAGCAAAATTGGAATTTTTTTTAAAAAAAATTGTAAAAATAGCGATTTTTTTTTCCTACCTTTGGGAAGGTTTTTGCCGCTTTAAAATTTAAAAACGTTTTTCACAGATAAAACAGAAGACTAGTAGATGTTGTACAAGTTTAAAACAAATGCGATGACATTGAAATTTTTTATTTGATAACAGTAGAGTGTTTCAAAAAAGGATTTTTTTTCTTAACGGTTTTTAATCGTTTTCCTGTACTCCGTGGAATAGAATTTTCGAACATCATAAATTGCTTTAAAAATTGGGCCCCAACAGATTGGTTTGCACACAAAGAAATTTAATTGGCTTTTAAAAGAAACAATACTAATATATCAACACATCAAAACCCATAAATACATTGTTTTTTACATTTTTTTAAACTTTACAAACCCCACGAAAAATCACAAAATTCCCCCTCAGGGAAACACTAAAGATGCCAGGGACAATAACACATTGAAGCCAAAAAATTTCTCAAGATACAAATTAAACCCTTTTGGAAAAAATAATAAAAAAAGGGTTTGTTAAACACCAACACGACTTCCCCCTAACGATTAATTGTTGCAAATGGTGTAAATTTTTTCTTCCCAATATTTAGTAAAAAAACACGAACATGAAATTTTTAAAGGGCCCTGAGAGTAAACAAAAGAAAAAATTTAAAAATCCACAAAAGATCAGAAATTCCCGGGTTTCCAAATTTGCCAACTTTTAACAGAAAAAAAATGACTTATCAAAAAAATTACTTTGGTGCACACAGGTTTAAAAAAATTTTTTAAGAATCCCAATGTTCTATTTTACACGCGCGGACAAAGGGAAAAACGCGCGATGGTGATCTTATTATTTAACAAAATGAAAAAGTTTTAAAGATGTCAAAACTTAATTTGTCAAAAAAAATCCGTGAAAAAAATAGAGAACATTTTAAAGGTTTTTTGAAGAGATTGCTTAAGGAAAATTATATTTCAAAAAACGAATATTATAAAACGTTTTATGATTCTCTCCTTTCCAAAGCGTAGGATTACCCCAAAATCCAAAGGGAAAACTACCGGTTTGAATCATAGTTTCTCGGTTGATACGGTCTATACCCCTGGCCCTTCGGTTTTTTCAAAACCCTTACGAACTAGCCTACCCAAAGCGAAAAAACATATTTTTAATATTTTTTATTTTCAGCATATTGTCTGTAAAAAAAGATGAGAAAGATAGGTTTTTCCCTTTGGGTGTGGGGTTTTTTTTTACGAAATTCCTTGGTTTTGCGATTGAGGATTAAGATAGAGGGATCACTTTGGGAAAAAACTAAAAAACCGAAAAAAAAAAATTTTTTGGGGGGGATAAAATTTATTTGACTTCTACATTTTAATTTTAAAAATTTATAAACAACGTTTGGGACCCCTATGGGGTCCCTTTTTACCAATTAAAGCAGACCTGGGTTTTGCAAAATCTTGAGGGTAAAGTTCTCAAAACGTTGAATTGGAAAGTTTGTTTATTTCTTATTGGATGACATCTAGGGGCCCCTCTAGACTAATAGACCAGATTGTTAATAATTTTAACAACTTCATGAAAGACTTAAAATTACGGTGAACAAGAGGTTAAACAACTTGAATTTCTTAGATTTATCCTTAAAATTATAATAAAAAATATATTAGACTGGTTCAAAAAAAAACCTTCCCCAGGAAGGACTTATCATTTTTTTTCAAACCACCCCTTTTGCCCCCAAAAATTGGAATAATATATAACCCTTGTAACAGATGTCTATTGCTATCACATCCACTTTTTTTAATAAAAATTTGGGGTTAAATTTTTAATATACTCAAACAATGGTTACCCTCTTTCTGTTTTTTAAAAAATTAATCTCGGTAGAAAAATCATATTAAGGGGAGCCTTTTAAAGACGCCACATAGAAAAACAAAATATAAAAAATGACTCGGTTAATAAAAAAACTTTGTCATTCCGTAATAGATAGGGCCGAATGATTGTTTTCTCGGGGAAAAATAAAAATTTTTGGTAGGGGATAGATTCTCAACAAAATGGATAATATTTTTAAAGCACAGAAAAATAAAAATAAAAATCCTGCAATTCGAATGTGGTTTTAAAATCGTTGCAATAATTTTAATCATCTTTGTAGGCCCAAAAAAAGAGGCCAAATTTCAGACCCGAATAAAAAAAAAAAAATAATATTAGGTTGGACTCAAAGAAACATTCAGTAATTTCGAACAAATATAAATAACATCATACTTTTAATTGGGGGGCCCCAAATTTTTAAACAGGACAACGAAATAATTAAAAAAGACCATTTCTAATCCAAATTCAAGGAACAAAAAAAATGGATAAATTTAAACAAAGATACTGATTCTTAGCAGTCGTTTTTGAATTTGGATTATTAGCGAACAAAAATAAAATGGACAAATAGGAAATTTAAAGAGTAAAAATAATATTAATCAATTTAAAACGCACGCTCCCTCAATAGAGTTTAAAAAAAAGGGTGCTTTCTGTATTGTTTTTTTTTAAGTGCACCTTAAAAATGTTAAAGTGCCAAAAATTTTCAAGAAGAACGAGATAGGTAGCAACTCCCCCTTGTAGGGGTATATATATAATTTGGGCAACGTTTATCGGTAATTTCTTTTTAATCCAGCGCCTACGGACGGGTTTAAATTTTTCGCATTTAACGAGAAATATCCGAATCAAAAAAAAGAGATCATACGAGGGGAACATTTTTGGGCGGGCGGTTGAAAAAACGCGTTAATTGCTCAAAAAATTCGATTCTGAAAAACTATAATTAAATTCGATATATGTGAAATTTTAAAAATTTATTTCAAAAATTATACTGAGAAGACCGCGTGCGGTCGAAAAGTTTATAGAAAGATTGTAATTTCGTTAATTTTGCGTTAGTTTTAATATAAAAAATGACTGTAGTTTTAAAAAAAGAAAAAGGAGGGCGAACACTGAATATTCAGCTCGAAAGTTGGCCCCCTTATATTTATACTTTTTTTTCAATACCGAGGCAATTTATTTAATTATTTTAAATATAAAACATTGATGAAAGACTGGAAAAAGCCGAAAGCGGATGTTGCTGGTGATTCCCAGAAAATTATTTTTTATCGAAAAATAATTATATGCACAAGGCAAATTTAACTTGGGCACTGCCAAACTTAAAAAATAGAATAATCTCATCTTTGAGATTTAATTCCATTGAACCCCCTTACCCCCCAAAGAAAAAAATGTGAGAAAAAAATTTGATCCGAAAGTGGGGAACGGGAAAGAACCCCAGAACCTTATATTTTAAAGAACCCAAAATTTAATATTTTATTTTTAAAATTAATAAAATAAATGTTTTTTTAAAATTTTTTTACTATTTTTTTATTTAAAATTTTAAAAAATAAAAATTTATTAATTTTTTAAAAATATAAAAAAAATAAAAATATTTAAAAAGTTAAAAATTAAAATTTATAATAAAACATATAAAAATAAACTTTTTTAAAAATAAAAAAGGGGATACCAAATTTTTTAACATTTTTTTTAAAAAGCTTTTAAAATGAGTTTAAACATTTTTTATACATTTTTTGCTACTTTTAGTGGTTGCCCTTTCGAAACGTTTATGTAAAAAAAGGGAAGTTTGCACTCTCGTTTTTTCACGCATTAAAATGAATCAAAAATTTTTTCAAATTTTGAACTGTCCCTTTTATGCAAAAACACAATTTTTTTAAACATATTTTGACTTACCTTTTAAAACCCCCAAAAAC